>NC_133527.1:183944503-184247533 GCF_048544455.1 Silene latifolia | reverse complement strand
AAGAACCTTAGTTATGATTCATGAAATTATAATGGAGATTTGAAGAATTTTAGTTAGATTCGTATACTGTTTGGTGTGTTAATGGGTAATCGACGAATTAATAAGTAGATGGTTAGGTTATCGAGTAATTGGAATGCTAAATAAACGATTTAATAAGCCAATTAACAAACTTGCATATTAAAGACAAAAACTAAAGTCATGGTATAGATTATTGTGTAGAGTTCAGGGGTACACTATAGAATTTCAAAATTGTAAGGGTACATCGTAGAAAGTTGAAAAACTCGAGGGTACACCGTAGAATTTCCCAAGAATAATTATGAATTCCAGTAATTGCGCGCACTCAATAATCGTACAACATATTTTTCCCTACCAACACACTTGAATGATGCTAAGAATAATAGCTGCATCGTGAACAATTTAATTTGTAATTTTGGAGGGAAGACCAATTTGGCAAACTATGGATTTGATCTTAGATTAGCGGGCATACAACTCGACAGTTTTTGAGGATCATCATCACCGCCCTTACTTGATGATAGGAGCACACAAATGAAAAAGTAAACGTATCCGAGAAAAAATTATACCTAATATGTACACCGATATGAGAAATTGGTGAGAATTTGAAAAATCCGGTGAGATTTTGACCGGAAAAATAAAAAGGGTTTGATTTCACTTTATAGCAAAGTTAAGGGGGTTATTTACTCCAATTTAAACTTGAGGGGCTTAATCTCACGTAGAAGTAAACTTAAGGGGTTGTTTACCACTTTCGCCTCACAATAAACATAAATGTAAACAAATGATTGAGAGACATAATTCATCCTTTATGAGTTTATTCTGTTTACTTTGCTAATTGTATGTAATTACTTCATCTATTTAATGTAACACCGCCATATATAGAAGCGTAAACTGTAACCTGAAAAGTGACGATTGGTTATTCCATGGCGCACAGGAAATGACAAGCAAAAGCTACCTGGATGCTAATGTTGCTTGGAATTGGGCGTCGGAGTTTGTTGATCCCTCGTGTGTAGTCATGAACTATTGGTATCCTTGCGGGGCAGCTTCTAGGGATGATATTCTCAATGGATGTAGAAGTGTAGAACTGTATGCTGTAATGCAGCACTCTATTTATTCTAGAAAATAGGTGTTTTCTAGTATTCCTAAATTAAAATTTATGGGTTCGTGATTTGTTTTTACCGTTTGTATTACGGGTACTTTAACTCTATTTTAGTGGTTCTGCAATCTAGAATTCGAATTCTTGTCGAGTTCCACTAGTTCTCCATTTGACGCATAACTCGTATTTGTGTTCTATTTTATTCAAGACAAAGAAGCAATAGAGTGTTGCAACAAGTATGGTGTCTCGCTGCTCTTTGCTGAACTGAGCAACTCTCAGCAGACAGCCGTAAACGACATTGGAGCCTCTTATATTTGTGTTCTATTTTATTAGTGGTTGTGCAATCTAAAACGTAATACATGATGTTCTATTTTTTAATTTAGTTGGCCTCTATGTTTTAGACCGTGTCAGAGTCAGGATTTGAACTTAGTGAACGATAAAATTGAGGGGGGCGAATGACTAATGATATAAAAGCACTATCGAATTTGTTTTTTTCAAAATTTAACTACAAATTTCGAAATATCAAAATTTAACTACAAATTTCGAACTTTGCCAAAACTTAACTTTAGTATATTATTGACAGTTTTGAGCGAGTTTTATCTCAAAACTACCAATAATCTTACTCTAAACTCTTTTAGTGTCATATGTTGATAACATTAACGCATACATGTCAACTTCAAAACTTTAAAATTTATGTGTTTTTTCATAACATTGATATTTCATCGAATGCAATGTTAATTTGTTGCGGTCACATTTATCAGTAAGTGGATTATACATTTGATGTATTACCACCAATTGCTAAGTTTTTGAGCATTACAATAAAGTTTTCGAGTTTTGTTTTAAAGTTTCTGAGTTTTACTATAAAGTTTCTGAGTTCTTTCAATTAGACATTAAGCTCAAAAAATTACAATATAACTCAAAAGCATTACATATAAGCTCAGTTAAATTTGAGTTGACGACAAAAAAATTAAAATATAACTTATAAACTTTAAAAAGCTCAGAAAAAATACACATACGCTTAAAAACTAATAAGGTATGAGGTAGTACATTCGATATATGTTCCTATTTCTCCACATTTAGGTGTCATGTGTGCACCAAATTTATGTTAACCTCTTGTCCTACGCGAAAATACTCAAGTGACGAGAATAAAGGTTACTAATACAAACATAAGTCGAATGCCAGGTTTTCTTTAGATATTTAAATATTTTGACAATATTTTCTTGCAAATTCAAATTTGTTGTTAATGAATAAAAAAGAAACAACACATGCATGTAATTAGGAAATGATAGATAACTTACAATTAAGTATATGTAAAAATGGAAAGTAATACAAAAATGGAAAGTCGAGAAGAATAAAGCTTAGAAAAAGGAGCAGAACCGTAGGACTTCCACATATTTTGAGTCACTTATTATGCCTTTTACTTTTCCCTCTGCCTCTTTTAGTAGTTTGTTATTTAACTAAACTAAAACACACTCAAATTAACTCTTTCTGTTATCCGACATTTGTGTTTGTCCATCTTTTTCCTTTTCTTTGTATTTCTCTCATTTGTCCTCTAAAAACTACTCTGTTTCTTCACCTAAAAAACCATAATCTTACAAAGAAAAAATATAATCTTCCTTTTGTAAGAAAAAAAAGTTATCTTTATGTATTGTTCCCTCGTGATTTTTCTTTTGGCAAAAGTTCATGATATTGCGAATGTATGATTTCTACATTACAATTGTCAAAGTTTTTATATAATGTACTTTTGCCTTTTTTTTTTTTTTTTTTTTTTTTTTTTTTTTTTTTCATATTTTAATTTCATTTATTCACTTTATGTAAATATAGTATGGAAAGGTGTCATTTATGCTTGGCATGTACGTTTGAGCTAAGTTTTACCGCATTTAATAACTTCATTTGTTTAGATTGCTTAAAGAAAATAGGTCACATACTCACATGTGATTATTTACTTATTTACGTTATTCCTATGTGAAATCCAATGATCGTCAAAGTTATTGTACTTTAACAATTTGGGTAAACTTGTCAAAAAAAAAAAAAAAACAATTTGGGTAACCAGTACTTTGTCAACTACATCTGAACATAATTTTATGATGATACTTATACTTGAATTTTATTTTTACGCAATTTTGTGTTTTGTTTGCTAAAAATAGGTTGTAATTCAATAGTAAACTATTACATCGAGCCTAATAGACTTGATACATCCCAAAAAAACGAGGAAGAGGAAGAATAACCGATGGCAGCGCCAGAATCGCATCAGGCGGGGTTAATTAGAAGAGCATCGAGGAACACGGCGATAACAAACTTCTCGACAGAGGTGTTTGATCATGAAGTTGTCCCTTCCTCACTCGTCTCAATCGTCCCCGTTCTTCGTGTTGCCAGTGAAATTGATAATGAACGCCCTCGCGTAGCTTACCTATGTATGCTACAAAGCCACTTTTAAGAGATTTAACTGTAAATTTAAAATAATTTAATTAAGGATTAATTACGTATATATCAAAAGTAATTATTATTATGATTATAATTTGGCAGGTCGATTTTATGCATTTGAAAAAGCGCACAGGTTGGACCCAAACTCAACAGGTCGTGGTGTTAGACAATTCAAGACTAGTCTCTTGCAACGTCTAGAACGGGTAAGCTATTTATGCAACTCAATTTGGTTACCAGATAACAAAAGGTCATTCATAAGTTACATGAAATTAAAATATCTCAACGTAAGTGAGTAACTAAACGATGTAGATTACTATTAACATCGCGAGTCGGTATTAAGCCAAAGTAATTTAATTAAGCTCAATTATAATCATCAACTCCGAGATAATTATCTACTCGTACATATAAGTATATAAGTATATAACCGACTTATTTCACCCATCTCATCTAAAACCGTTGTATGCATATAAGACTCATTTTTTGGGCACCCCTATCATATGGGCACTAGTAGGGATGTCAATGGATCGGGTTCGGGTCGGGTGAAGCCTCATCCGTCATCCATCCGTCCCTTTAAAATCCCATCCAACCCGTCCGTCATCCATGAAACATATCATCCGTCATCCATCCATCCATCATCCATGGATGAAACCGGTGGATCGGGTGATAAACGGGGTGTTATGTATTTATATGTTTCAACTTAAAAAAAAATTATAATTTTTTATTTTATACAAAAATAATGTTAGATAATTATTTTAGTTTAACTTCATAATGGGTAGTTTCACAAAATATATAATTTGAGAGTAGAAAAATTTGAATATTTGAATATTTTATACCTTAATAATGTATTATATGTAAAAAAAAATTAAATAAAAGTAATAAAATCGGGTGATGGATGGATGGCGGGTGAAATTTCTTCATCCAACCCATCCATCATCCGTTTCATCCGTCATCCATCCATCATCCATTTAAGTCGGGTTTTCATCAATCTTTTAAAATCGGGTGGATCGGATTTTAATCGGGTGCGGGTGAAATTGACATCCCTAGACACTAGTCACTAGTGTTACACAACTCAAAAAAGGCTGAAACTTGGAGCTCTAAAATGAAATTTCTTCCTGAAAAACACAAATTGATGGGTTTTAATTGAATTCAGGACAATGCATCAAGTATTGATCGTCGTATAAAAAAGTCAGATGCACGAGAAATAGAGAGTTACTACCAACATTACTATTCCCAATACATTAGAGCTCTTGATCAAGGTGAACAAGCTGATAGAGCTCAATTGGGTAAAGCTTATCAAACTGCTGGTGTTCTCTTTGAGGTTCTTTGTGCTGTTAACAAGACTGAGAAAGTTGAAGAAGTTGCTCCTGAGGTTCGTTGTTTCATGGGTTTTTCTTGTAAAATGTTGATTGTTTGTTGCTATTCGGAAACAGACTCTTTGTGTTGCTAACACGAGGGTAAGGCTGTGTATATACGACCCCCGCAATTTGCAGGAGCCATTTAAGGCATTGGGGTAATTGTTGTCGTTGTTTTTGTCGATTGATTGTTGCCCTCTTGTTGTTTTTGATCAAATTGTTGAAAAGAATTGCACTTTGGAGGAAATTGAGGTTTGTTGGTTCATGGGTATTTTGTATAATATTGATTGTTTGATGCCATTCAGAAACAGCCTCTTTGTGTTGCTAATGCAAGGGTAAGGCTGCGTAAATCTGACCATCCCTTGCCCCGCAATTTGCGGGAGTCATTGAGGCATTGGGGTAATGTTGTCGTTGTTGTTGTTGATTGTTTGTTGCCCATTTGTTGTTTTTGATCGAATTGTTTACAATAATTAAACTTTTGAAGGAAATTGAGGTCTGAGGGTTCATTAGTTTTTTGGTATAATTTTGGTTGTTTGTTGGCCTTTTGTTGTTTTTGATTAAATTGTTGGAAAGAACTAAACTTTGAAGGAAATTTGGGTTTTTTGATGTGTTTTAGGTTCTTGCTGCTGCAAAAGATGTGGAAGAAAAGCAAAATATATATGCGCCTTTTAATATTCTTCCATTGGATGCTGCTGGAGCTTCACTGGCTGTCATGCAGCTTGAAGAGGTACCTTTTATTCGAAAAAAAATTAGTTACAAAGATTTGATTTTGGCTTGTTATTTTGAATTCTGGGTCTTTGTTGGGTAACAATCAGCTTTAGTTTTCGTGATATGTTTGATACTTCGATGTAGTAAAAAACTGGTTGCGCTTGTTTTTATTGGGTGGTGACGGTCATTTGATGCAGTTTTCATGCAATTTTTATTATGCAATGTGTGTGTACATCAAACCCCCTAGAGGTTGTGGGCCGGTGGTTTGAGGTTGTTTGAAATATGTAATGACTTCGTCAAAAGTAATGAGATCAATCTACCATTTACTAGTAATTTACTATGTATTTTCTCCTTATTAGCTGGCTTAGTTGCAAAATATACCCAATTTCTGCTTCATGCATGGATGCATGGTTACACAATGCTGTGGAGGGCCTGCTTACTAATGAGTTTAAAAGCGTAGACGCTGCTTGCATTTTTTGGAGGCTAGTGGTTAATCTCGTCACTTGATATAATTGATATTTTCACTGGAAATATAGTACATTCTGTAAGATATGGACGAGACCCCCCTTTTGTTTCGTATGATGATGATGATTTTGACTTTGCATCATTGTATTTTGTATGTTGTGTAACAGGTCAAGGCTGCCATCTCTGCATTATGGAACACTCATGGCTTAACCTGGCCACCCACATTTGAGCAGCATCGTCAAAGAACCAATGACTTGGATGTTTTTGATTGGCTGAGAGCTATGTTTGGATTTCAGGTACCTCTTCTTAATGGTAGCCTTCGGTGTTCTGCTCCTTGTGAGTCATGCTGTGAATCACATTAAAAGATGCTTGATAACTGAGAAGAAACGTTGGTCTATTTGTATCATGCAGAGAGACAATGTTCGTAATCAGCGAGAAAACTTGATAATACTGCTAGCTAATGTTCATATAAGATTGAATCCAAAGCCTGAGCCTATGAACGAGGTTGGAACCTATCTTCTGGTGTCTTTTCGTCCCTTTCACAGTTTCATATGTGACCCAATTTGTTTTTTCGAGTTTTCCTCATATGTATTTCGGGAACATATTCACTATGAGATTATTGGCTATTTTCTTGCTCAATTATGCTTCTGGGGAATTGTTTTTGTTGCGCAGCTTGATGATAGAGCTATTGACACTGTAATGAACAAGCTCTTCAAAAACTACAAAACCTGGTGCAAATTTTTAGGACGAAAACACAGTCTAAGGTTATAATACAAATTTAAATATCCAAAGTATCAGGCTTAAAATTCATCTGGAAAAATCTCGACCATGATATCTCCGTCTAGTCTGCTGATTCATGTAATTTTCTATGTCAATTAATAGGTTACCTCAAAATCAACAAGAAATCCAGCAGAGGAAAATACTGTACATGGGGCTGTATCTTCTTATCTGGGGGGAAGCAGCGAATATTCGCTTTCTGCCAGAATGCCTGTGCTATATTTTTCATAACGTAAGCAATTGTACATCTATCTACTCTGCATCCTATTGTGGGAATTCTCTTTGACGGTCGACTTATCAAAGGGGTTGTCTTGAAAATTTGTTTAGATGGCATATGAGCTACATGGATTGCTGGCTGGAAATGTTAGCATTGTAACTGGGGAGAATATAAAGCCCTCGTATGGAGGGGATGATGAATCTTTCCTTCGGAAGGTCATCACACCTCTCTACCATGTCATTGAGAAGGTACGTTGTTTTGTGTTGAAGGGAAGTTCTTACTAAAATTCTTGAATCACTAAAACCCCAATAACGTACGAAGACTCGTTGTTGTTTGACACTTATTTTCTTTAGTATTATTATTGTTGCTATCAGTTTTTTGTATAGCAGTATGCAGCTATGAGGTCTGTTATAATCTCTTTGTGATTCTATTACAGGAAGCCCAGAAAAGCAAAAATGCCAAGGCTCCATACTCAGCTTGGTGCAACTATGATGATCTGAATGAGTATTTCTGGTCAGCATCAGATTATGCTTTGTACTCATTGTATTACCAATTTAAGGCCAATATCCTTTTTCGTTCCCCTACAACAAAAGCTTTGTTCTTCTTCCAGGTTTTCAGATTGTTTCTCACTAGGTTGGCCAATGCGTGATGACGGAGAGTTTTTTAAATCCACGCGTGAAAATGTTAAGGTAAAAGTCTCTGTATTTTTGTTGAAGTTAACAATAACATGTTGTCAAAGCTAACATGCGCCACTTACCTATCATTCAAGGGAAGAAAGGGGACCACTAAAAATTCAAAAAGCACAGGAAAATCTAATTTTATCGAGACAAGAACATTTTGGCACATCTTCCGAAGTTTTGATCGTCTGTGGACTTTCTATATATTGGCTCTTCAGGTAAAGCCTAATTGATTTTTTTTTGTAAATAATGATCTTCAGTGAGTTGTTTGCTTTCAAATTTTTTAAGTACGATGTTTATAAAGATAGGGAGCTGTGGTTGCAGGCGATGGTGATTATTGCTTGGTCTGAAACTCCAATTTTGGCAATTTTTAAGAAGGATGTCTTGTACCCTGTTTCAAGTATTTTCATCACTGCAGCTCTTCTTCGTGTGCTCCAGAGTATGTTCTTGGCTATGGTTAAAAACTTAAAATATGGCAATCGTGAAGTCTGATCAACTTTATTATCTTGAATTTCTTCTCGTATCACTTTTCTTCTCTGCAATGACTAACAGTCCTGGTTTGGATATATGTGATCCTTATATCCTTAGTGAGGTTCTTTTCAAAAAGAGCTTTAGTACTTCTTAGCTCAACAATTTTTTTTCCTGCATTGGGACGTGTGTCTGTTCGTCAGTCTTAAGCATTAATTTCATCATGAAGAGCTATATATTCATACAAGACAAGCATCAGAACAGAATGGAACTTTTAGATTTGGAGCGTAAAACTTGTTAATTCTTAATTGTTTTGAAAGATCTTGTATCTGATCACAGGATAAGACCAATTTGAACAGAACATATTGAAGATAATGTAAGCAGCTATAAAGCAACATTATCTATTTTTTACATCTTCCTAGTGGATTAAGCTCCACTATAACAATAAATTTCTTTCTTGGTTGACTACTTAGCTTGGTGAAATAGATCTCACTAGATGATTCAGAAAGTATAATGCACAAGATTTTCTTAGTAGACGACAACATATCAAGAGTCTCAAAAGCTCCTGCCAATGGGGGTGGTAGCGGTTATGCTGTATTCAATCTCACCCTTGTAGTGACTACACAGATAGAACACCGAGAGGATTGTTTTATATGATTGTTGCTTCACAATAAAACAACACAAAGAGTTTAATGAACTATTTTAATTTATTCTATCATAATTTAGAAACAAAAAAATACGAAGTCTTTGGCTTCTATGGATATGTAAAATATAAGATTTTCTTAGATATAATTTGTGTTTTTGCAGATCGTGTTGCTTTCTCATTGTTGTTCTACAAGTATGTTTGAAGTCTTGTTCTCATTGTTTATTATTTCAGGTTTTCTGGAAATCATTATCAACTTTCCGTCTAAGCGTAGGTGGATATTCTCAGATGTCTTGAGAAATGTACTGAAGATTATTACCAGCCTTGCATGGGCTGTAGCTCTCCCACTCTTTTATGTACATTCATTCAATGTGGCGCCGCAACAAATCAAAGACGTACTATCATTTCTAGGGCAATTAAAGGGTGTTCCTGCTCTGTATATCATGGCGGTGGCATTGTATTGTCTCCCTAACATACTGGCTGCAGCATTCTTCCTTTTCCCAATGCTTAGGCGTTTTATTGAGAATTCTGATTGGCTCATCATAAGATTCCTTATGTGGTGGTCACAGGTACTTCAGTTGATATGATGTCCATTATTCTTTTACGGTGAATATCGTTAAAATTTAAGAAAGTTACAGGCTACGGAGTATTAAGGACTGCGGATATAATCTGGGGGGCACTCTCAAATGATTGGCATGCCTTGCTGCCAATAGATAAAGACCTACTAGGTCATAAAAATTTATAAATTTTCTCTTTGATACAACCTTTACCTCTAAGTATGTACATAATGGCCTATTAGGGTATCAAATGGCCGTGTTGTGCAATTTAAGTCTCAAGTTTTTGACAAAGCAAAATCAAGTAGATTTGGCATGCTACTGCCACAACAGAAAAAAGTTATGCATCTGATAGGTTGTTAGTATGTGTTGGTCGGGCGGAACTGTTAGGGTGATCTTATGCTAAGGCAGATCTGAATCATTTGGCCCAAATTTTCAAATGACTCGTCTGTTATGTGCATCGCTGATGCTCATTAACAGGTCCAGGTAAAATTGTATACCCTGTATTGTCTTTGGTGGTTATATCTCTATCATGTTGTGCACCGCCATGTCTAGTAAATTATAGAAGAAAAAGGGAATTTTAAATCGTTTTGGCCCAGATTTAAATGACTTGTCAGTTGTGTGGCATCTTCTGTGCTCCATTGACCGATCGAGATGAAACTGCTTTTCCTGCATTCTAGTTTTGGCGGTTATATCTCTGTAACGTTGTGCCACCATGTTCAGTAATTGATTTGATTTTTATGCAGCCCAGGATTTATGTGGCGCGAGGCATGCATGAAAGCCAGTTTTCTCTTATAAAGTGAGTCCGAGATAAATCTCTTTTGTAGCTTGATTGATTTTCATTATTGTGTCCTGTCATGCTATTGCTAACCAACTTTTGCTTCAGGTATACGTTGTTTTGGTTACTGTTGCTAGCATCAAAACTTGCATTCAGCTTTTTTGTAATGGTACAGTTTTTTTCTCCTGGAACATGTTTATATGGAAGTTTGAGGTTCTTTTTACACTCAAAAGCCTGTTATCTTTTCCCAGATAAGACCCTTGGTGAAGCCAACAAAGGATATAATGAGCATCAATAAAGTTAAATACCAGTGGCACGAATTTTTCCCACAGGGTATTCAGTTGTTCATTTAGACGCATTCTTGTTACCGCGTCTCATTGTATGTACTGATGTTTAGCTTGTTAATGCAGCTCGAAACAATTATGGTGCAGTGGCCTCACTTTGGGCTCCAGTTGTCATGGTATGTCATAAATTATTAGGTTTTACTGCTAGAAATCTTGAAATCCTTCGTTCTTAATATGCTTTCAGTCACCAGACGCTGCTTTGCAATCCTCATCTCCTTCCAAACATGCAGGTTTATTTCATGGATACTCAAATTTGGTACTCTATATTCTCCACAATATATGGTGGTTTCATAGGAGCATTTGATCGGTTAGGAGAGGTAGTTTATGAGAATTCATAGACCTTGGTTTCAACAAAATCATTTGCATGGACTCCTTTTCCCGTCGAACATGGGTTATTAATATATTATGGATGTTTCACATTGAACAGATACGAACCCTTATGATGCTAAGGTCAAGATTTCAGTCACTACCCGGTGCCTTCAATGACTGCCTGGTGCCTTCTGATAAGCCCAAAAAAGGCTTTTCTTTGTCAAAGCGATTTGCCGAGGTTCCTGATTCTTTCCATTTTTTACAAAGCTTGGTAAAGAATAAGATCAAGTGCATTGTTATAGATAATTCCCTTCAATGATATAGGCAAGTGCTAGCAAGAGAAGTGAAGCTGCTAGATTTGCACAGCTGTGGAACGAAATCATTTGCTGTTTTCGGGAAGAGGACCTTGTTAACGACAGGAAATGCCACTAATCTTGCCCTCTTTGTTACTTTTTTTCCCTGCATAATATTATTCGTTTTAGTAAAAAAATAAATATTGTTGTAGCAATGAAGAAGTAATATAGGACAACAAATCCTCCAATTACAAAGAAGTCCTATTCAGTTCATTTAATGTTAAAGCAACAAATGTTATTTTTTCCCTGCATAATATTGAATCAGATTCTACATTATTCAGGGAGATGGATCTACTACTTGTGCCTTATACTTCAGATCCTAGCTTAAAAATAATTCAATGGCCACCCTTCTTGCTTGCAAGCAAGGTAAGATTATTCTAGTCTCCGAGATTTCAAGAAACTTTCGAAGTATGTGTAGTAACGCTTTTTAATGGATTGATCTGTTTATGTAGATACCGATTGCATTGGATATGGCAGTTCAATTTCGTCCAAAGGACTCCGTTCTTTGGAAGCGAATTTCTTCAGACGAATACATGAAATGTGCTGTTATTGAATGCTATGAATCTCTTAAGCAGGTGCTGAACATTATGGTTGCTGGAGAAAATGAGAAAAGGTAAAATTTGACACTTAGTGTTAGCCTCCATATTAAAATAATGCTTTATAAAAAGTTTCTTCATCCACATGTTAGCCTCCATTTTGATCTTTGTTATTAGAAGTTTTGGGTTGGTATTATAAGTATTAAGTACTGAACTACGCATTCCGTATCCATATGTGAAATGTTTACGGCCCTAGAAATGAAGACTCAAGTAACATAGGTTGTTTATGTTGCTGGAGTTCAGATTACATTTGGTTGCATAGTTAGAGTCAAGTTCTCCACTTGGATCTTGGATCAACACTTGGCTTTTTTTCTTTGCTTAATTAATAAGATTAATCATGACAGTGCGAGAGCATATTACTTTGTTCTCATTTACTATATGGGCAGCTTCATGTTGTGTGGTTGTATATGAGCGTCACCCATGGTGTCCTTTAGTAAATGGGCGTCATGGTTTGTGTCCTTTATTAAATGGGTTATTTCATGACAATAATCCATCCTATTGGTGGTCTACAATAATCACTCCATCCTATCAATAATCCCAATTAAATCCAACCTAAACACCATACCTTCTAATAGCGAACTAGCTGATATTTTATGATGTTTGTGTGTATCAAATAAACCAAGTTCTTGATTCATCACTTGAAAATATTACACATAAACTTCACATATACCAGATAGGTTGTCCAAAAACTATCAAATATTCCAACATAAACTTCAAAAAATATCAGCTGGTTCGTTATTAGAAGGTATGGTGCTTAGGTTGTATTTAATTGGGATTATTGATAGGATGGAGTGATTATTGCAGACCACTAATAGGATGGATTATTGTTATGAAATAACCCTTATTAAATGGTACTATCTCTTATCAGAAAAACTTGTGATGTACAATAAGATTCCAACATAATAACCTTATTCCGCTGTAAGAGGGGTCTAGGGGCAAGATAATACTTTTTTTTTTTTTTTTTGGTGTAAAGGGAGCCTAGGGGACATGTCTTAAAGCTGACGGGTTTCAAACTCAAGTCACGAGTGTTGCCATTCTCAAGCTAAACCTATCTGACATCTGCCCGAAAATAAGACCCGTATACTTCACTACTGTAACATGCTTTTAGTAAGCGATGACTCATTTGGAGTATAATGCAATTTGTTTGCCGGCCAGGTTAGTAGATGTTTCTATTTCATGGTTATCTTTAATTCTTTACAGGATAATCTCCAACATTGTGAAAGAAGTAGAGACAAATATATCCAAGAATACACTCCTTACAAATTTCAGAATGAGCGCTTTGCCTACTCTTTACAAGAAGTTTGTGGAACTGGTTGGATACCTGGTGAGTAATAAACAGCTGTATGATAATATCTGTACATAGAATTCTTCAATTCATCTATACTCAAAACTAAAACTATTATGCCATATTTAAGAGAGACGGGAACTCTTCCAAACGAGACTCTGTAGTGTTGCTATTGCAAGACATGCTGGAAGTTGTTACACGTGACATGATGGTGAATGAAATTCGGTACGTGGCTTGTTCTTCTTCTGTACGTTATTTATATTGTATTCTTGAAAGCGTACAATGTATATTTATATTATATTCTGGTAAAGCTAATGTAAATTTACTGCCACATTCAGTGAATTGGTGGAACTTGGGAACAGCGGTAAGGTTGGAAATCAACTTTTTGCTTCTATAATATTTCCACCAAAGGTTACACCACAATGGGAAGAACAGGTATAATTACATTGTTTAAAATCTCTTAAATCATTGAGTTATTGCAAATGAAAAAGAGACCATAAAAAATTATATTATACCTTTTCCAGATACGTCGTCTCTATCTACTTTTGACAGTCAAGGAATCTGCCATGGATGTTCCAACTAACCTTGAAGCACGAAGAAGGATGTCATTTTTCACAAACTCATTGTTCATGAATATGCCACGTGCTCCCAAAGTTCGTAAGATGCTTTCATTCAGGTAAGTCTGGACTTTAAGAACTCGTGTGTCTTCTGATTTATCAAATATTGTCTATCATATTTCATATTTCACATGAGGCTGTTTAGAGGGTTGCTCAAGCAGAAATAGTTTCATATAATTTATCACGAGGGTCTTGGACAAGGTTAAAACGCAAAAATCTGAAAATGATGGGTAATTTGAACCAACATAGTGACATATTCGTGTCTTTTAAATGTTTGAAAGCTTTTTTAAAACTTCTATCCTTTGCAATGATTATAACTTTTTTGATAGATAGCTCTGATACATACTCCTCTAACTCGAAGTCAGTGGAGGGTAGTGGACTAAGATAAAAATTACTCCGTATTTCATTATTTCATCTGCCATCAAATGTTGATAGCATACTTTGCTGTGAATTGTTGGCAGACTCTTACCCTTTTTTTTACCTGCAAACTCCGCAGTGTCCTTACTCCTTACTACAGCGAGGAGACATTATACTCTAGAAATGACCTTGAAATGGAAAATGAAGATGGTATTTCAGTTATATACTACTTGCAGAAGATCTTTCCAGGTTCTATATTACAGAGTTCGATTTAAAGTTCCCATAAATTTTCAATTTAACAGAGCAACATTTGAGGTTTGTGCTTATCCTTTGTAGATGAATGGAATAATTTTATGGAAAGAAATAATTGCAAGGAAGAGAGCGATGTTTGGGGAAGTGATGAGAACATTTTACAGCTTCGCCATTGGGTTTCGCTAAGAGGACAAACTCTCTGCAGAACAGGTGGGTGCTACTAATTATTAGTACATGTTAAGATTCATATAATTATATTTATGTACACTGGCATCTGACTAAATGAAATTTACACGTTCAGTTCGAGGGATGATGTACTATCGAAGGGCGTTGAAACTCCAGGCTTTTCTCGACATGGCCAATGAAGAGGGTAAGTAATCGGAAACTTATGGTGTATTTTATGTTATTTATACCCTATTTGGTTTGATACTTCAACTCTTCCAGTGACTGATAACTGGTGGGTGTAGCATTATTTTTTCATATGACAACTTTATGTAAAAACAGAAAGAGGTGGGATGTTGGCCAAGTGGGTGCCTAAAGGGATGACCTACAAGAACTGTAAAAAAATTATTACCACAAGTTAATAACAATGAAATGACATTTCATTGAATGTACTATCGGTCACCATCTCTGTAGTACATACTGGTTGAGGTCTTTAGATATCTAGTTATGTTATATTTATTTGCCGTAGAGCTTCGAGATTTAAAAAGATTAAGGCTATAATTAGGGATGGTTTACTTATTCCCTTTGACCCTGCAGATAGTTTTCCCAATAGTTTACTTTTCCTGTTTAGGCATGTTTTGTATGATGGAGAATGAATGTGGGAGTGTGGGTCTCCCTAGCCTAGTTGCATTTACTTGCATAGAAAACGATCCAAAGCAAACGTAGATTATCATTTTGAGTAAAATATGTCAATGGTGGACTCTTTTGGTTTGTGCTTCAGAGATACTAGAAGGTTATAAAGCAGTCACGGCTCCAATAGAAGAGGAGAAGAGAAGTCAGCGATCCCTTTACGCACAGCTGGAAGCTGTTGCTGATATGAAATTCACATATGTAGCAACATGTCAGAACTATGGTAATCAGAAGCGAAGTGGAGATCGCCGTGCTACAGACATTCTGAATTTGATGGTCAAGTAAGCGTTATATAGACAGATGTAATCTGAACTTCATAGCACAATCTGGCATTATAAAGATACACTAAAGATGTTTCTTCTTCAGTTATCCATCTTTGCGTGTGGCATATGTTGATGAAGTTGAAGAAAGAGATGGTACTGGGAATGTCCATAAGGTGTATTATTCCGTACTGGTCAAAGCTGTTGACAATCTCGATCAGGTAAGAATGCCTCATTGTTACATATGTTCGGGGGCTGGCCCGTCTAAAAAACGCCACTGTTATTTAAATTCAGTATTTCGAGCTGTAAGAAAAGGCACTCACAGTGCTCTAATTCTTCCTAAAGGAAATTTACCGCATCAAGTTACCCGGACCTGCAAAGATAGGGGAAGGGAAGCCTGAAAACCAGAACCATGCCTTAATTTTTACAAGAGGAGAAGCCCTTCAAGCGATAGACATGAACCAGGCAAGTGCTTTTACTGTCTAATCTGTTGTACAATGACGATTTGGACATTTGGTAAAATGTGAATTTTTCACAGGACAATTACTTAGAAGAAGCTCTTAAAATGCGTAACCTCTTGGAAGAATTTAAGGAAGACCATGGAGTGCGTCCTCCTACTATTCTTGGTGTCCGTGAGCATATCTTCACAGGAAGGTAAATTGTTATATCTATTTATAGCAAGTTGGCGCAATCTCAATCATCTTTTAGAACTTGACTGATGACAAGATTATTGTATTCTTTTCCTTGCAGTGTTTCGTCCTTGGCTTGGTTTATGTCAAATCAGGAGACAAGCTTTGTTACGATTGGCCAAAGAGTTCTTGCAAGGCCATTGAAGTATGGAACTGAATTTCGAAATCAATATAGAACATACGCAATTAGAATAGGAAATTCGATACAAATTGGTTTTAAATATCTGCCGTGACACCGATATACGACCGAGTTATAAAGGTTTTGGAGGTCACCGCAACCGCATTTGAGGTGATATTGACCATATTTAACGAGGTTAGGGCATTAGGCCATAATAACCTATATCATGACCGTGACTGAAGCTGATATTTGACACTAGTATTACGTAACATACAAACGTGTATCTGATTCATTTTTCAGAATCATAATAACATTAAAGAAATCAATCATGCAGAGTGAACCCTTTTGGAAGAGGATATAATCAAATAACATAGCGAGAGATTAAAGCCAAATTTCAGCTATCCTAGTGCTAGACCTTTGTGCCATTGTGTTTATTTTGGTACTGCTTCTGGTCTCTTAAATTTTCCAACTTTGTAAAAATTGCCAGGGTCCGCTTCCACTACGGTCACCCAGATGTGTTTGATAGAATATTCCACATCACCCGTGGTGGTATGAGTAAGGCATCCCGTGGAATTAATTTAAGCGAGGACATTTTTGCAGGTATGATCAAACAAAACTCTGTTCTTCTGTATTCACCTTGTTTTTGTCTGCCCTTTTGTCGTTATTCCACTGTATGAAGGATTTGACTAGTTGGTAACATGGGACAGCTGCTAGTCTGTATATCGGTAACACCCAATTTTGCTCATTATTACCTTATGCTGTAGGATTCAACTCTACATTAAGGCGTGGAAATGTTACTCACCATGAGTATATCCAAGTAGGGAAGGGACGAGATGTTGGTCTCAACCAAATCTCATTGTTTGAAGCAAAAGTAGCCTGTGGTAATGGAGAGCAAACCCTCAGTCGAGATGTGTACAGATTAGGCCATCGCTTCGATTTTTTCCGCATGCTTTCATGTTACTTCACAACAGTTGGATTTTATGTCAGTTCCATGGTAAGCTCCTTTCACAGAGAACAAACTTCAGAAGTTTTTTGCTGACATCCTTTCATTTAAAAATTAAAATTACTTTACAGCGACAGATTTTTTTTATTGACTCTCTGTTTCTTCGTCAGTAAAGTTCGTTTTTTTTTTCTTTACTAAAGGATCTTTGATTGTGATCTTGCAGATGGTTGTCCTTACGGCATATGCTTTTTTGTACGGAAGGCTGTATTTATGTTTGAGCGGTTTAGAGGAGTCGATTGTTAGATTTGCTCGGGCGAAGGGAGAAAATGCCTTGAAGGCAGCTATGGCTTCAGAGTCTGTAGTACAATTGGGGCTTCTCATGGCCTTGCCTATGATCATGGAGATTGGACTAGAAAGGGGATTCAGAACTGCATTGGGTGAAATGATCATCATGCAATTACAACTGGCGGCCGTGTTCTTTACATTTTCGCTTGGGACAAAAGTACATTATTATGGCCGTACCATCTTACACGGAGGAGCCAAGTACAGAGCTACGGGTCGTGGATTTGTCGTTCGACATGAAAAATTTGCAGAAAATTATCGAATGTACTCTAGAAGTCATTTCACGAAAGGACTAGAACTTATGATGTTGCTCATAGTATATCATGCGTATGGCACAGCAGCAGCTGGGTCGGCAGCCTATATACTACTTACTGGGTCCATGTGGTTCCTAGTCATTTCATGGTTATTTGCTCCCTTTATATTTAATCCTTCTGGATTCGAGTGGCAGAAGATTGTAGATGATTGGGATGACTGGACGAAATGGATAAGTAGTCATGGTGGTATTGGTGTCCCAGCAACCAAAAGCTGGGAATCGTGGTGGGATGAAGAGCAAGAGCATTTGTTACACACTGGTTTTTCCGGACGTTTCTGGGAGATTGTTCTTTCTCTGAGGTTTTTTCTATACCAATATGGTGTGGTGTATCATTTACATGTGGCCAATGGAGATACTAGTATAATGGTATGAAAGCCATCACAAAACTTCACAAACTTTTATTTTTTCTGCTTTGGATCTTGCTTACCCAATTTTCTACTTGTAGCACTAGTACCCCTGTGTTTTCTCAAATTTTGTCATGTACCCTCGATTTCTAAACTCAGATCTTAAATGCATCTTTTAATGTTATGTTTAGGCACTTTTTAACTGATTACTCAGCAATACATTTATTTCGTTTATTGTCAGGTTTACGCTTTGTCATGGCTTGTTATAGTGGCAGTGGTGATCATTCTAAAGGTAGAAGCTCGTTGCATCAATTCTGTAAGTTGCCTAAGATAATCCGTGACAGAATATTGACTTTGTCATTGTGGTCGCAGATTGTCTCCATGGGTAGAAAGAAATTCAGTGCAGATTACCAACTAATGTTCAGACTGTTGAAGCTTTTCCTTTTCATTGGTTTCGTGGTCACTCTTGTTATCTTCTTCTTATTCCTTAATCTGACAGTCGGAGACATATTTGTGTGTTTATTGGCCTTCATGCCTACAGGATGGGCTCTTTTATCGGTACACTCTCTCTTCTCTCTCCCTCACTCTCACACAGACACGCGTAAATTTGTCCCAACTTCTAAGATGTATATTGCTGACCTGAATTTTCAAGTTAACAATCGAACCAAAGAGACACTATTCCTTGCGATTTTTGTTCGTTAAATGGGTTGGTTTCACTTACAGAATATCAGACCGTCTCTGAGGAGACTAACTGTAGAAATGGTATTGATTACTAAAATATTCCATTTCTCATAAATGAACTATTTCGTATAATATGAACAGATAACAATAGCATGCAAACCATTTATAAAGGGGTTGAAAATGTGGAGTTCAGTGAAAGCTTTGGCCAGAGGCTACGATTACATCATGGGCATCGTAATTTTTGCGCCAGTGGCCATTTTGGCATGGTTCCCCTTCATCTCAGAGTTCCAGACACGCTTGCTCTTCAACCAAGCTTTCAGCCGAGGCCTTCAAATTCAGCGGATTTTGGCTGGTGGAAAAAAGCATAAGTAACCACTCAGAGTCGGATTTTTCTGCTCATCACCTCGGGTTCTGAATTATCGACTGTTATGCAATTGGCATTGGCATTGGCAAGATGATAATGTTGATGAATGATGCACGTAAGCTGATTTTAAAACACCATCTTTTACAAAGAATTGTTTTGACAGTCAGCTGTGTTAGCAAGATGATACTGTTGTAGTATTCCGGAGTATTCTGTTGTGGACGGTGCTGACGGCTTTGGAAATAAGGTTCTGACCGCCACTGATTAATGCTGTAATAACTGTGATTGCAAGATGATGCTCTTGTATTATTTTTATGTGACCGGCTTTCAAAATTAACTTGTCTTTAGAATAACAAAATACGTACAACTATCAGGAAACAAAAGAGAAATTATACTTTTAAAACCAATACGGCAATACATCACTATCAAAGAGCTTTGGAATATTCTTCAATGTTCTTCCATGTCACCTAATCTACAATTGGTCTCCCTTGTGACGGGTTACCATTTGTGGCGGATATTTTGTGAGTTAAAATGGTAACAAAATGGGTTAGTGGAGAAAGTGGACCACATGAATAGTGTTGCAGAGAGAGAAAAAGTGGGTACTTTGTGAGGTAAAATGGTAACCGTCACTCAAGAGTGACGGATATGTGCCGTCACAAATGAGATTTTGTGCCTAATCTAATCTTATTCTACTTTACTACTCTATTTATTGTTAGTAATCCGTCATTTAATGCAATTCTCGATGTAAGTTTTATCCTGATTACTGAAAACAATCTCTTTATATTACAACGCCCACAATTTGGAAGTCGCTGCAACTCTGCAAGTAAGTCATTACATATTTACATCAAGTAATGTTTTTTTTTTCCATACAAACGAGATGGCTATTTGTTAACTATGCAAGTCATTACAATTTACAAGAGCCGTTTAGACTTTAGATAGTAAGAATTAATATGGCTATTTTTTAAGTACAAATTTTTGTATAAGATCACTTGCACAAGAATTTGCGTAAAACAAGTACATTGAAATTGCAAAAATATACTCCGTAGTATAGAATGGAGCAATTTCCTTGTTTAAAAGATGAGAGCCCTTACTACTCGCCAACTTTGATACGAGACTCGTTATTTGTAAACGTTATTTTCCTAACAGCCAAAGGAAAAAAAAAAACTCCTTAAATTCACAAACGTGACCTGTCAAAAAAAAAAAAAACAACAAGATGACGTGTACGTAGCAGTCAGTCGTGCCAACTGGCACTCGTTGATGAGTGGTTAAGTCACAATGACGTGGGTCCCAGATGCCACCAAAACACAAATACTCACATTAATTAACACAAACGAAACTTCTCCAAAAATTGTCAACAAAAAATCAACTTCTCTCTATCTTATTTCTTCTTCTTCTACTAATCTTTTTGTATTTAATTTGCATCAATTTCACCTTATAAACCCCCTCATTAGTTTTCCAATATATTACGGTATAAAAACTGAGAGACCGTCTCTTACAAGTCTTTGTGGAGGGAATTTTTGTGGGTGTTGTATATATGTCACAAAGATTCAAAGGCAATGTTGCAAATGTAGATGATGTTGATTATAAAGAAGACGATGACGAGGATGACAAGAAAAAGAAGAAAAGAAGATGGTTTTTTGGTGGGTGCGGTTACAAAAGAGCCAAGAAAGTATATAGTAAAAGATTTAGGTCTTTTTCTTCTGTTAATAATGCAGAATCTCATAATAATAGTCCATTTGATAATAATAGTATTAGTATTATTAGTGAAAAAAGTGGGAAATTTTATTGTTGTTTGTGTTTATGTTTGTCAAAGCCTAAAAATTTGGGATGTGATGAATGTGACCCTGATGATCCTGATGTTAATTATCAATCTCTTAAGGGTTTGATTGAGAATAATGATTTTTATTCCAAGGAATGTAATACACATTTAGGTGACGATGATTAATTGTTATTCAATTTTGGGTTTTTAATTAATTAATTTGTCTGGGTTTTAAGTTGTTTTATGATCGTCCCAAACCTGCTAACTCGTTTGTTCTTGTACCGGAAACTCATTCTAGAGACGGGCCGGCCGTGTAGGGGGGTGCCGAGTGATCATTTTCTTACAATATATACGGAGTATATGAATAACTTGAATGCTTGGTGGGGGATGAATCCTCTCGACATAACTAAGGCGCTCCACCTGAGCTGAAAATGGGCAGATTATGAGTGTGCATCATGCTTTCACTAGCTCCGACCATTGTCCTATCTCTGTGAAGTTTCATGACCAAGTTCATAAGAAAGCCCCTCCTTTTCGATTTGAACTCATGTGGACCCTCCGAAATGATTTCAGTAAAATGGTTAAAAGTTGTTGGCAATACCAGTTTCAGGGATCTTATATATTCTGTCTCTCCCAAAAATGCAAATTGCTAAAACAAAAGGCTAAGAAATGGAATCAGTCTACTTTTGGAAATATTTTTAGACAACTTTCAATTGCTGAAAAAAAGTTAGAAAATATACAAAATCAACTAGGTACATCTCATATCACCAATTTAGAAGTCGCGCAATTGAGATGGTTGAAAAAGCGCGATGCACTGCTTGACTATAAACGTGTTTACTGGCAACAAAATGCTCGTATAAACAAAGCTAATTTTGGAGAGATAATAATACCAAGTTTTTTCAAACTCATGCCACGATTAGACGTAGTAGAAATGGTATTAAACAGTTTATAAATAAGAATGGTGCTTGTATTACTGATCAAAACCTTATTAAGCAAGAAATATCCGATGAGTTTAAACTTAGGTTTGCGAAAAATCATCTTTGTAATTTCGACAAGAATGAGGATTTTAAGTCTGTTTGTGGATTAATTACAGACGAAGATAACAAATTTCTTACAAGTAATATTAGTAAGGAAGAGGTTAAACAAACTGTGTTTAGTTTAGCCGCAGATAAATGCCCAGGTCCCGATGGATTTCCTGCAGAGTTTTTTCAAAAATACTGGGATATTGTAGGAAATTCTGTCACTAAAGCAGTTTTAGCATTTTTTCATTCTGAGAAATTACTAAAAGAAATAAATCATACTTTCGTAGCATTGATTCCTAAAACTGAAAATCCTCAAACTGCAAACCATTTTCGTCCGATTAGTCTTTGTTCAACAATTTATAAAATTATTGCAAAAATCTTGACTAATCGTCTTCGAAGTGTCTTGCATAAGATTATACATCCGTTTCAAGGTGCTTTTACACCTAATCGCTTCTGTTCCGGGTGTAATTCCAGAGCAAGTATCTTTACCACCCTTGGCTTGTAGAATAATGTCTTGAGTTGACCCCTTTCTTGCTTCTATCGTTCCTCTCGGCCTCTCCTGCAACACTGAACGAACTGAGGGCTCGGCTTTGTGCCGAGCGTACTCACTCCGACGCTCAAGTCAGTAAACTTAAAGGATTAAGTTGTGTTACTTGGCTAGGTATGTATTGTAGAGAGATAAAGAGGATATTACCAGATGAATAGTGTATTTAGGTTAAGTTGTGGGATCCTTTCCTCAATGAAGGTTGAGGAGTATTTATAGACTTTCACCTTTTGTCACGTAGTGGCCAAGTGGCCAAGTGGCTAGCAGGTGGAAAGACCGTTCTACCCTTGGCCGATGGACCTATGGCAGGCCGGCCGACGGGTCTTGGATATGAGTACGCGGATATGTCTCCCGGCTAGCTAGGTGCCAGGCCGGGACCCAGGTGACAGGCCGATGGGTTGCATCGGCTAGACTGTCTGAGTCGTTGACTTTGCTGTGGATGTCTCTGACCTTACTCAGTGTGTTGACTTGGTCAACGGTGCAGAATATGCCCCCTCAATTTGCCCCCAGCGTAGTCTATGCCGTGGTATGGGCTCCGATGTATGCTGAGCATATATTCTGCACAAGTAATTTTCAGAAATTTTTCTGTATCGGCTTCTTCTTATGCATCGGCGTGGCTCTTGTTAGGCCGTACCGTATACCGTATCCCCCCTCCACATGGATGCGTAAAGGGTATCCGATGTGGAAAAGAACATGACGCTTTGCCGAGACCAGTGAGAGTCTTAGGTTGATTTTGATTGCCCCGTGTGCTTCCTAGCTTGGTTGATCGGTGGGTCAAGCGGAGACTAGATATCTAGGAATTTGTTGAGGAAGATGAATAGTCGAAGAGATGTGAACGGGCGTGTTGAAGACGCTTGGTCACCGTTGCATTGATTGACGTTTAATCGTTGCGACGATTGACATTCCGTGGTTGCATGCTCGACACGTGTCCGCTCGTTGATTGGCCGTCGCTTCATGGGCCGTGCTCGATTGGTCCTTCTTCATGGGCTTTTTCCCTATAAATAGGGCGCTTTTTCCGTGATTTTGGCCACTAATTTCATTTTCTCAAATTTTCTCCAAAATCTTCATCTTTCTAAACTTTCAAGGGCTTCCTTTTCTTCCGATCTTCAGAGTCTTTGATCCGGCGAGTGTTTTTTTTCTTTTAAGGTAAACAAACAAATTTTTCTTTTATCTTGCTAGTAATTTGTTGTGAACATGTCTTCTCGCGATGCCGGGACTAGCACTTCGCGCCGGGGTTCCCCGTCGCGTCTTGACGAGGAGGGGATACTAGATGCCATCCCGCTAAGGTTTGGGGGCCCTAGGTCTCCTTCTCCCGTAGTTGGCCCGTCCATTCCGGAGGAAGGGGAGGAGGGATGATGCTGATGATGATGGTGAGAGGGCTCCTGTTGATGGTGAGAGGACGACCATCCCGGATCATGGTGAGGCTGCAGATCGGCCTCGACCGTGTCCGGACAAACAAATTCGCAAGCGATTCGGAGGGACTCTTTTCGGAGATCATTTCTCCTTCGGTGAGGGGTATAAAATTGTTATCCCCGAGGAGGGTCGTGGTGGTCTGTTGCCCTCCCCCGGGCCATATCGGCGTGTACATCAAGCATTTGGAGTATGGGCTCCGGTTTCCTTTGAACGAACACGTCGCGGCCATCATCAAAGCTATGAACCTTGCCGTGGCCCAACTGCATCCGTTGGCCATGAGGACGATAATCGGCTTTGTGTGGCTCTGTCTCTTTAAAGGGGAGGTCCCTACGGTCAACTTATTCCGCCGACTTCATAGTCTTCGGCCGTCAATCGCCCGAAAGGTGGGGTGGTACAATGCGAGACGGAGCCGGATATGTCTCCGTAAACAAGCTTACTTCCTGCAAAGACTGGCATAAGCGATGGGTGTATGTCCAAGTGCCGGAGGACTACCCATTGCCTCGGTCTTTCCAGAGTCCCGTTCACTTGCGGTGTGAGACCCGGGAAGAGTATGAGAAATATATCTCCCGGGGTAGCAAGGTCAAGATGGACGCTTCGTTGGTCCCTCTTACTGCGGATGAGAGGCAGGCAACGCAGCTGTTTGATGCTGAGAAGGGATGGTTACCCCCAACTCAGATTATTCTTCAGGACGAGCTGCTATGCCGCGTCGGCCTCATACCGGCCCTCAGCCGTGGTGAGTGGGGTCGGTGTGAGGCCCACCTTTGCTTGTTATGTTCCTGTTTGGAGCTTTCTTACTTCCTTTATGTAACTTTTGTTTGACCCCTTGCAGATCGGTTTGGTCGGGATCTGTCTGAGAAAGACTTGGAGAGGCTGGGGCTTGATAAGGACGGGAAGGTTCTCATCCGTCATCCTACGGCCGAAGCGCGTGATCGCCGACTGTCCCCTAACGAACTCATGGACAAACAGACGAGGGCGTTGGATCAGGAGACGGCTCAAGCACGGGTTCTTGGCGGCGTGCCGAAGAGATCAAAGAAATCGGCGTCAAGCCGGCGGCGGCGTCATGCCCGGCTCCTCTTCGACCCTCGTGGTTCGAAGCTTGGAGGTCGTCGAAATCGTTGACGGGTCGGTGATCGTTGCTAAGGGCTTTTCTCCGAAGAAGAGAAAAGATCCTCCGTCCGCTTCCAACGCCGCCGGGAGAAGATCCGACTCACCGGCCCTCGAACGAAGAGGGTCCAGACCGGTACGGATCTAACTTGTGGTTCGGATTTAGTCCGGTTCGTTGGACATCCCAGATGACCGGCTTTCCGATGTGTCAATGCATGGTGACATGGATGCTCTGTGTAAATTTTTGTAGATCCTCCTTCGGCAGCCGCCGTTCTCACCGAACGGCAATTAGAGAAACAAACGAGAAGGTTGTTGAGAAGGCGGGTGATGAAACATCGTCGTTGACTCCTCGGCTCGAAGATTTCTCCCTCCGAGCTTGTGGCGGAGGGTGTGAAATGTTATAAGAGGATGGCCAAGTGGACCCAACAAGCCGGCTCCTATATCTTGGAGCAGGAGAAAACCATGGGCCAAGCTGCGCCGCTGATCGCAAAGCTTAAGCTCGATCTCTCTGCCGCAAAGGGGAAGCCGCGAAGGCTAAACATGATCTCTTTGTCTTGCCACGGCGTGTGGGGAGATTGAGAAGTTGCTAGGGGCCGAGAGGGCCAAGGTGGAGGAAGGCGATGCCGCCACCGCTGCCGGATGATGGGAGAGCGGGACAAGTACAAGGATGCTTATGACGCCGTGGCTGCCAAGGGAGAAAAGTGGAAGGATATGTTCCACAACCAGGCCGAGGCGCTCAAGGACGCGCAGGCTGCCCTTGATCAAAAGGAGAAGGATATCGAAATGCTTCAAGATGTTCTTCTCCCTAAAATGTGCGCCCAATTCCGGGACCAGGCCGAGGAGGCGGCCAGGGAGGCAATAAGAAGACTCGTCCCCGAGGGCTCTTTCCCGTGGGATAAATTTGAACAGCTTTTGGACGAGATGGCTGATGCTGAGGAGTCAGCGGCTGCGGAGAAGGCGGAGGCAGCGAAGGCGGCTCAGATAGCTGAGGCCAAGGCGGCCCATGATGCGAAGGTGAAGGAGGGTGAGAGGCTGAAGTTGCCTGAAGATGTTCAGCCTTCCTCAAAGCCGGCCACCGAAGATGCTGTTGCTACTGACGGAGGGCAGCAACAGGCATAGGGAGACGGGCGGTCGTCACCAGACTCACCCGGCGTCTCGGATAGCTTTAGCTGTTCGGGGGCCAATTATTGAGCCTTCTCTCCCTGCCATCCTTTTGGCGCTTCAAATCCCAAGTCTGTAACCTTTTGTTTTTTTGTGTTTCCTCGCTTTTTGTAAAGCTCTGGTAGGTAGAGTTTAGGCTATCCTTATGGGGACGGCCGTCGTTTGTACTCTCCTTGCAATCATTTTTAATAGATTTATCTTATCGGCCTTTGGCTTGGCCGGGGCTTTGATCACGATTCCTCGTTTGTCTCATTGCGTTATTAATTGAGTGCCTTCGTTTTTACACTCGGCATGACCGAGGCAGCTTGAATGCATGTCTCAACTGTGTTTAACGTCTTTAGCGATCGTAACTGTGGGCATATTGACCGCCGGATTGACGTCTCAATTGCGCTGAGTATACGCTTCTTTTTTAGCGTATCGACCGGCGTGTTCCCCGTCGCTCTCGGCTTTGACCGAGGTAATCGGGGTTGCGGCTTCGATAGCGTTCGTAACTGTGTAGGCATATTGACCGCTCAGATTGGCGTCTCAATTGCGCTGAGTATACGTTTCTTTTTTAGCGTATCGACCGGCGTGTTCCCCGTCGCTCTCGGCTTTGACCGAGGTAATCGGGGTTGCGGCTTCGATAGCGTTAAATATCGTGTAGGCATATTGACCGCTCAGTTGGCGTCTCAATTGCGCCCGAGTATACGTTTCTTTTTTAGCGTATCGACCGGGCGTGTTCCCGTCGCTCTCGGCTTTGACCGAGGTAATCGGGGTTGCGGCTTCGATAGCGTTAGAATCGTGTAGGCATATTGACCGCTCAGATTGGCGTCTCAATTGCGCTGAGTATACGTTTCTTTTTTAGCGTATCGACCGGCGTGTTCCCCGTCGCTCTCGGCTTTGACCGAGGTAATCAGGGTTGCGGCTTCGATAGCGATTCTTCTCTTTGAGTTCCTGCCTGGTGGCAATTTGTGGAGGGGACAAACACTTTGACGGGAAACTTGGGCGACTTATTTGTTCATGATCGTGCGTTGGGGTGTCCACAATGGGTTTGGACACCTCCGCCGCTATACAAAGTATTTTCTCAAGTTATCGGTGTTCCAATGGCTCATCAAGGGTACGCCTCCCATGTCTGTCAGCCGGTATGTACCCGGCCTCATCTCTTCGACCACTTTGTAGGGACCCTCCCAGTTGGCCGTCTTTTTCCCATGAATATTTCCTTTGTTGGTGGCAGCTGACTTCCTTAGGACTAGATCTCCCACTTTTAAGTCCCTTTTATGGACCCTGCGGTTGTAGGCTCTCTTCATCCGGTTTTGGTATACGGCCAAGTTGAGGCGTGCGGTATTTCGGCTTTCTTCGACCAGGTCCAGGGAGGCTCTCAGGCCTTCCTCGTTCTCAACCGGGTTGAAGGTGGCCGTTCAATGTTGGCACCGCGCTTCAATTGGTAGGATCGCTTTCGAACCGTAGACTAGGTGGAAGGGGGTGTACCCCGTTGCTTCTTTCTCCGTGGTCCGGAGGGACCACAGACGCCGGTAGTTCATCGGCCCACCTTCCCTTAAGGTCTTCAACCGTCTTCTTCAAACCGTTGAGGATTGTTTTGTTGGTCGCCTCCGCCGCCCCGTTGCTCTCGTGGGTGGCGGACGGAGGAGTACGCAAACTTGATGCCAAGCTCTTCTAACCCGTTCATTATCAGGTCGCTCCAAAACTCTCGGCCGTGGTCAAATACCATAACTTGGGGTAATCCGGCGAGTTATAACATTTTCCCGCATCACCTTTCGACGGCCGTGGTCTTTGCTTGCATCGCTACGCTTCGGCTTCAACCCACTTGGTGAAGTAATCGACGACGACGATTAAGAACTTCCTTCCTCCGGAGGCCGTTGGGAACGGCCCTAGCATGTCCATCCCCCACTGTGCGAAAGGAAGGGGACTAAGCACTGGTTGTAGGTCCCTGGAGGGAGCGTGTATCACCGGGGCATGCATCTGACAGTTCGTGCACTTCTTGGTCTTCGTTCTGGAATCTTGAAGCATGGTGGGCCAGAAGTAGCCGGCTCGGAGAGCTTTGTGGGCTAGTGTTCTTGCCCCCATGTGATGTCCACGATGCCTTCGTGAATCTCTGTCGATGCTCGATTCTGCGTCGGGCGGACCGACACACTTCAGGAGTGGTCTTATTACGGATCTTCTGTACTGTTCCCCTTCGAACACCAAGTACCTGGCGGCGATCCTTTTCATTTTGGCCGAGGGATTGCGGCCCTCCGGTAATTCACCTGTAAGTTTGTATTTCATTAACAAAGTCATCCACGTTGTCTCGGTCTCTATGTTACCTAACCACGTGTCGAACGACGTGTCGAACGACACGCGGCGATCGGCTCCTCGCATCCGTAACCTGGCTCCTCCCCCCGTAGCGGGAGGGGCTCCTTCTTCGACTCGGACTTCTTCTCCAACTCTGCCGAGTCGGACTCCTCTGGCTCCTTCGGGGTGAGCCTCGTTCGTGTGGCGGGGACGCTGTCCTCCCACGAGTGCGGGAAGGACTTAGGTCTACCGCGCCCACTTTGGGCTCCCCCGGCGTCTTGGCTCGGTCAGCTTCTCCTAGTGCTCCGTTCAAATTTCTTGGAGTCACGTTTGGGCCCTAGTCTCCGGACAGTTTCCGCCGCTCTTGTCGGCGTGACAGTGTGAGCGGGCGTATTACTGATTAGGTCCAGGAGCATTTTCAGTTTCGCTACGTCAACCACCTGTCCCATGATGGTGACCTGGTTATTGGGCGGCGGCGGCGTGTCGGGTATTATTGGCATCCCGAACTCGATTGGATTACTCCGCCGGTGGAGGGCGCACGACTCCGAGTTGTTGAAAGCATCATCTTGGTAGAACGCGGTTTCGTCGGTCACGATCGCGTCTTGTTGTTTTTCGACATTTTCTTAGCTTTTTGGGTGGGTTTTTTTTTTTTTTTTTTTTTTTTTTTTTTTTTTTTTTTTTTTTTTGGGAATGAATATGACTAGCTTCTAGTGTCGTTCCCACAGACGGCGCCAATTGTTCCGGGTGTAATTCCAGAGCAAGTATCTTTACCACCCTTGGCTTGTAGAATAATGTCTTGAGTTGACCCCTTCTTGCTTCTATCGTTCCTCTCGGCCTCTCCTGCAACACTGAACGAACTGAGGGCTCGGCTTTGTGCCGAGCGTACTCACTCCGACGCTCAAGTCAGTAAACTTAAAGGATTAAGTTGTGTTACTTGGCTAGGTATGTATTGTAGAGAGATAAAGAGGATATTACCAGATGAATAGTGTATTTAGGTTAAGTTGTGGGATCCTTTCCTCAATGAAGGTTGAGGAGTATTTATAGAGTTTCACCTTTTGTCACGTAGTGGCCAAGTGGCCAAGTGGCTAGCAGGTGGAAAGACCGTTCTACCCTTGGCCGATGGACCTATGGCAGGCCGGCCGACGGGTCTTGGATATAAGTACGCGGATATGTCTCCCGGCTAGCTAGGTGCCAGGCCGGGACCCAGGTGACAGGCCGATGGGTTGCATCGGCTAGACTGTCTGAGTCGTTGACTTTGCTGTGGATGTCTCTGACCTTGCTCAGTGTGTTGACTGAGTCGTTGACAAGGAGACCCACTTTCGCCATATATTTTTATTATGTGCGCCGAGATTTTAGCAAGATCTCTACAAAAAAATAGTGATGTTAGCTCTAGTGATATTGGTATTAGAATTGGATCCGGAGTGGAGAAAATTCCTTTTCTCACTTTTGCGGATGACACTATCATTTTCGCTAAAGCCTCTAACCAGAGTTGTGGAACTATTAAGTCTATTTTAGATAAATTTTGCACGATTTCCGGACAATAATTTGTTAATTTTGACAAATCCACTTTTCAATGCACTAGAAATATTGAGCGTTCTCTTCGTGAATCCTTTAGAGGCATTCTTCATATGAACGAGGAAACTCATTTGGGTAAATATTTAGGATGTCCTATAATTGATAGCAGAGTGACTAAAAATACTTTCGAGAACATTATTCAATCTTCTTGCACTCAATTATCGAAATGGAAAGCGAATTCTCTATCTCAAGCAGGTAGACTAGTTCTTGTCAATGCTAATTTAGCCGCGAAGGGAACTTTTCAGATGCAAAGCTTCCTCCTCCCTTCATCGATCCATAATAGATTAGATAAAATTAATAGAGACTTTCTTTGGAATAAGAATCATTCCCAGCGTTCTCCTAATTTGGTTGGTTGGCATAAAGTTTGTTTACCAAAGTCGGTTGGTGGTTTAGGAATTAAATCTTCCTCGGCGACTAATAAAGCTCTTCAAATGAAACTTTTATGGAAAATTCTTATGGATAAGGAAAGTATATGGGTCAAAGTGGTATCGAAAAAATATTTGAGAAATTGTTTACTCTTTGATCATAAGCCTAATGCAATCTCTTCTTGGCAATGGCGTAAACTAATGAGTCTTCGGACTCTATTTAGAAAAGGACTGAGATGGCAGGTAGGTAATGGTAGCAACATTAAGTTTTGGACTGATAATTGGGTTTTTTCACACCCACTTACAAGTAGTATGGTTGATGATGATAGTAACCGTGATCTTAATCTTTTGGTTAAAGATTTCATAACCTCGGACAAGCAATGAGATGTTTGTAAATTATCCAGTTTAGTGAATAATGATATTGTTAATCAGATTACCAACATTCCAGTGCCACATAATGATATTCCAGATACCCTCGTTTGGGGGTTGTCCGTAGATGGAAATTTCTCTACCAAAAAGAGCAACTTGGTTAGCGCAAGGTTTGTTCGATCAAGCTCTTGACAAATGCGAATTTCAGTGGATTTGGAAATTGAATATTCCTCCTAAATTGAAATTTTTTCTTTGGAAAGCCTGTGTTGACGGCCTTCCAACAAAATGTAGACTTATCAAGAGTCATATTGATGTCCCACCTCATTGCGTTCTGTGCAACAATCCTATTGAAAACAAAGATCATTTCTTTTACGAATGTCCCTTGATTGGGTCTGTCATCCAAGACCTGAACATTATTAGTTTCAACGAGTTTTTGTCAAATTATGGTACTATTACAAGTCAAAGTTTTCTAACGAAACTTAATTATCTCAAGGATTTAATTCCAAAAGATGACTTTATAAAGATTATTTTTATCTGGTGGAATGCATGGTTCCATAGAAATGATATCATCTTTAATAATGTTAATTTATGTATCAGCAAACTTATTACTTTATGTATTAATAGCACTAAGACATGGAATGTGACTAGATTTAAGGATCTCAACAATCCCGAGGTAGAAGAGTCAGCTAGAAATAATTCTAGTAAGGAAGAGATTTGGTGGGAAAAACCTACAAACGGTTTTCTAAAGCTAAATTTTGACGGATCGAGAATAGAAGGTAATAAAGCTGCTTTAGGATATTCTATAAGAGATCACAATGGTAAAGTCGTTTTGTTGGGAGCAAAAATGTGCGGATTCAATAGTATCCTTGTTGCGGAAGCACTTGCTTTAAAAGAAGGTATTTTAGCAGCTAAATACTTAGGAATCTCAAAGTTAATTGTGGAGGGTGATAACTTATGTGTTATTAACTCGATTCGAGGTACTTGGCAAATTCCGTGGGAAATTTCTAGTATTATCAAGGATGTGAAATTAGACCTTCATTTTTTCGATAAAGTGATAATTAAAAATTGCTTTCGTGAAGCCAACAAGGTTGCTGACTTCATGGCTTCTGTTGGACATTCATGTCCAACTCTTTCGAGGTGGTTTGATAGCCGGTGGCTTCAACTTACCTCCCTCATTCGAAAGGATGAGATAGGTTGGTCCTACCCTAGAGGATCAACCTAGTTTTCTTACCTAATCATAAAAAAAAAAAAAAAAAAAAAAATGAGAGGCATTGTTATATTTTTGTGGGTAGAGAAAATTTGAACATTGTTGTCTATAGTGAAGGGATTGCATTGGTTGTTGACAAAAATTGGTTTGTTGAGCTTTATTTGGCTTTTGAATAATTTGGGTGGTTAGTCACTATTAGGGTGCAAATTGGGGAGGCTAGTTCACACATTAGTATAGAATTGCGGGGGAATTGACTCTTATTGGTGTTATTACAAATTTATACAATGTAGTACATGCATTTGTGTTGTATTAAAGACATTGAAGGCGCAAAGGACACGAGGTTTGTGATATTCCTATACTGTATTTAAATAAAGGGATTTGACGATGTTTTAGTCGATTTGTTAAAATAAATGTAAGTGTTTGATGAGTTATAGTTTGAATTTTTTTCCCCCTTTATTGTGTCGTGCTTGTGACTCTTCTAAGGCTTGAACACGGAAACAAGATTTTAGACATTTAATTTCCATCCATTTATAGAAAGATATAATGGTGCCAAATAAGTCATTAACTAGCTACTCAATTAAATGAATATCAAATTGTTACGAGTATTTGGCGGATTTTAATTTAATAGATTTGATATGATAGTTGCTCAGCTCATCCCTTAAGTCTTAACTATGAGCTAAGGGATGTAATTAATTTCTGCTAATAAGAATGAACCAAATTTCTTGGCTAGTCATTGTTTCTCTCTTCAGAAAACATCCGCCGGTCGCGACGAAGTGATTACTCATAATTGTCGACGATACACCCAAAACTACACTTAATCAAAAAGGTTCTTTAATTATTTTAGTGGGAACGCGATCTCACACGATGTTTAGTATCATTTACATTGTTTAAAAACTCATTATTCAAAAGTTGTGAATATTCTAATAACGTCACATTGATATTGTTGTTGTATGATTTTTGTAGTCAACCAATGTTAAACCGTATAACTTCTTGTGGCTTATTCGAAAAAAACCCTGCTATTTGGAATATATAGACAATAAGAAGTTGTTTGGTCGCCTTTCAGATTCATGTGATTTGGAAAATCATGAGAATTAGTTAATAAATGAAGTCTTCTTTGATTGCTCAATTTATGGGAACTTCCTATAGAACTCTAATCCATACATGATGCATGTAGGAAGTCACTTACCTAGCTTCCTAGGTAAGAGAACTCCCACATTCAACCAAACAACATTTATGCAATTTAAATGATTTTCAAGTTTATATGAATTTAAGCTTTCTGAGAATTCTATTTTCTTATGGTGAACCAAATGACTCCTAATTTAAAAAAGGTTGTGACAAAAACTTTCATTTTTTACATGTAATATTAGACCATGCCCAAGCAAGGTCACCAACCGGGTCGTGACCTTGTTGGGTCATGCTAATGACGTAATTAGCGAGTAAATCGATGTTGTTATTGGTGACCTTGAGTTATTCAAGGTCAATTGGTGACCTTGAGTTGAGAAGAGGTTGAAGGTTGGTGACCTTCAACATGTCGCATTTCTATTGGCTTACAACAATCGTCTATTTAGTTTATCGTCAAATACGTTCGTTAACATATTCGGTATATTTGTATATCGTCTATTTAGTATATCGTCAAATATGTAATAATATTTCAAATATGTTCGTTAATAGAATCGATATATCGTAACATTTAGATTTAATATTTCAAATAAAACCGTCAATTTTAATTCGATTTTTTTTTAAAAATTTACACTTTCCAAAATTAATTTACTTAACATATTTGAGTAGTTTTTATTTTATTAAAATGACAAAAATAACTTAATTATAGTAAATAATAATTGTAAACGTAAATGGAAAAATAATTGTAAAAGTAATAGAGAGGTTTTGGTGGGGTAGTGAATGTGGTAAATGATTGTAAATGTTGGAAAGTGGAAAAATGATTGGGTTGGTGACCTAGGTCGTGACCTTCTGCTTGGGAGGGTGAAAGTGGGTCAAGATTAATAAGGTGTGATTAAGAGGTAAATTTTTGGTGACCCAGTTAGTGTGACCTTCTGCTTGGGGATGGTCTTAAGGGTTAAATTGATTAATTATCAAAGTTGACAGCAAATGATTATTTATTAGTCTACTACTTAAATCAAATGATGACAATTGACAATGTCCTTTGTATAATGAATACAATATCCTTTGTGGAGTATAAAATATTTGGAATGCAAATTATTAGTGCTGAATCAAAGATTTTGGATGAATCGGCCTGTTTTATATCTTGGTTTATGTTTCATTTAGGATGTCATTTTCTAACCTTCATATTATAGATTGATAATTGACACTATGATATATTTTAATGGTTACTGCCCTTTTATTTCCTTTCATCATGTTGAGTCAATTTCACCCACAGGAATAACGAGTACTTTGAGCTATTCCATAAGATTGATTTTTAGAAATTACACAAGTGTGTTTTTAGTTTTTGAGTTAGTCAATTAGTCTTCTATAAGTCGATTTGTAATAATATAATTGTAAAACGAATCCAAACACAATCCTATTAGTTGGTGAGAATGGTTATTAAAAGACGTTTTTTACGACAAATTTTGTAAAACTGCCTTACACGAGTATTTGTATCAGCGTTTTATGACTTTATGGAATGAGAAGTGATTGATATTGCTAACCCATGGTTAAGATTATTTATTACCAAACACCGACTGTCAATTATGAATTACCCTACAATTACCGAATTGTTGAGGTGCGAGTATATGGAGTAGTGTGTTAGATGATGAACAAAATAAAAATGATCGGAACTGAGCGAGTATATTAAGCAATGCAAAAATTAATTAGTTGGTACAAAAATTGGATTTCATTTACGTAGTGTTCGCTGACTCACCTGTCTCACTCACACAGTCACAAGTCGCACACGAACACCCGTGTTGTCTCACGTTTACAGCAGCGCCAGCCTCTTGTCGAAATTTCCCAAATTTTCCCTCTTTTTTCTCCGGTAAGTTTTCATTTCAATTGCAATACAATCAAATTCGTATGATAACACTACCTGAAATTTAATCAATTTCGAATTCTAATCGAATCGTTTATTTACATCCTCATTTTCTCGATTGACTTTCAATTTTTGCGATTTTTTGACTAATTTTTCAGTGCGAAGCTACAACAATGGCGGCGAAGTACATCGTCGGATCACTCGCAGGATCTTTTGTAATTGCTTATGTTTGCGATTATCTAATGGCTGATCAGAAGATTTTCGGAGGTAAACCCTAATTTTATGCATTTTTTTTGTCAATTATGTAGAAATGTATGCGGATGATCTGATATGTAATCGTGCGTAGGAACGACGCCGTCGACGGTGTCGAACAAGGAATGGTGGGCTGAAACGGACAAGAAATTTCAGGCATGGCCGAGAACTGCAGGTCCACCTGTTGTTATGAATCCTATCAGTCGTCAGAACTTCATCATCAAATCTAGTGATGATTCTTGATTGTGCTTCTGTGTTTTCGTTGTTATTGACATCTTTATTGTTTATTTTCGTTGTTTGACATCGAAGAAAAATGATCGTTTGAGTGTGTTTATGTTTGGAGTATAGGAAGGAAGTTATGTTGTGTTTTGGAATAATGGTTTGTGAAACGTGCCCGTTGATAATGAATATGCTTGATCAGTTGTTGCAGCTTCATTATGAGATTCAAAGTGTATGTTTAATGTTTTCGTAGGCATTTGTGAAGCTTCTGTTCTTTAATTGAGTTTCTGTGCTTCTTTGAGGTTACGATTGTTGTTGTTTGATTGATAATTTAGTGTAGAGGCTCTGGAATTCTACCATGACATTTCGTTATAACTTATAACTTATATTATACATAATACTTTTAACTTAATTTGTCACCTATTTTGGCTAGGATTTGGTTTTTGGCGTGCTTGTGCTGGGAATGGTTGTTGTAGTGGTCGTATTTGTTCCTGTTGTTTGAAATGGGTTTGTGCCAGCATTGTGTTACGGCTGTTATAAGTATACTGGCCTTATTATATCCAAGTATACGTGGCCGTGGAGACTAGGTTTGTCCAGTTTGTATCCAAGTTTAAGTATTGTGGCGTTATTATCCAAGTATACGTGTGCCCTTCAAATTATATTATTTCTGAATGAGAGGAGGTTTTCCTTTCCCTGATGAGTTAGCAGACCCTTTGACAATTAATTATAATCTTGCGATTAAGGAAGTTGCTAAGGCTTATCTTGAAAGGTATTGTTTTTTTAATAAGAAATATTAACGTCCTTTTATATTACTTTTTGTGATTTGATTTGAGTGATACATGTGTATGATAATGAATTTTATCTACTTTAACATATAAAGTGTTTCTTCTTTCGGTATAATGACTACCCTATTTTACATTTTTACTTTATTTGAATATTAAACTTGTTTTTCCATTTCAGACAAATTAGATTACGACTTTTCATTTATTTTGAGATGTCACTTATATGCAAAATGTCCAACTTACAACCAAATTTAGACAATGACCACAATAAAACCAAACTATTTCGTAACTTATTATTATTTCATATTGAGTTGTTTACTTAATACTCTTATTTCTCGTAAAAAAAAATGAAAACATTTTAAAATAAAATGATAAATATTTGAGGAATCATTGCTGGAGTTAGGGGAGAGCTAGCAGAACTAGAAACGCTCACCCCCATTCAATAATGAAAATTTCAAAGTTCTTAATTAGTTTTTATTTATTTCATCATATTATTATCCGTTTGTTTTCGATTCATTAATTCAATTTCCGGCTCCATTACTTTGAGGAATACTAACAACCTTCTCTTTTAACCTATTTTCAACCTCCTCTAAACATTATTATAAGGGAAATGCTATATACAACCCAATGAATTGTATTTAAGCATTTAATACCCTTCTAAATTTGGTATTAATTTAGAAAATTTGAGAATAAATTACACATGAATCAATGCATTTAAGGCATATATTAAGTGTTTATTTCCTTTTTTTAGTTTCTTAAATACAACCCATTGAATTGTATTTATCATAACCCTTATTATAAACCGTCATAAGAGGGGAATGTTGAAGAAGGTCGATAGCGTTATTTTAATGTTCATGTTGATGGCATTTATCGTGTTGTTATGTTGGTGGTTGTAGATCTATTTCTCTTCTGCTTCTAAGTATTTGGGAATGTTTATTGCCTGGCCAAATTCTCCATTTTTTTCATTAGGTTTTAGGTAGATGCTTATGGACTCATGATATCACCAAAATAGAATGAAAATGATCTCTCTTTATATTTCATAGAGATTGATGATTTTTCGAGATATCTAGCCCATTAGGGGATCGATAATGAATGAAACAGGGAAGAGCCGTGAACCAACCATATCATATGCAGTTATTTGCCTCGGTGTGTGGTTAACGCAAGTGTAAGATTGCATATATCTGGGTATTGGACCCCTTTTATTAAGCCATTTGCGAGAGTCTTCCATACACTGAGGTAATGTCTTGTTTTGAGAAATGGGGCTACCAATAAAGATAATTTGAGTTGATTTACATTTCAAGACTCAAGAGAGAATGTTAACAATTGCTTTCTGTGTTAAATGGGCCCTGGTGAATAGACAATAACGAGGGTTGTGGTTTTGGCACATTGCAATTTTTGTGGCAATTTTCTGTGCAGATGGGTGTGTTGTGGACTTCTGGTCTGGTAACTTGGCGTTTGATTGTCATCTACCGTCTCACAGCCATGCTGACTAAAGTAACACTTGTCCCTTTGTTTTGGTGTATTTGGGATGCAGAAATTGACCGAAGCACTTTGTTTACTTGATGGCCTGAATTCGGTTTCAGGTGTCCTTGTCGTGAATTAATGTTGGAAGTGGTCGTACCTCGTTTTATATGTTTTGGTGAGTAAATGCGAGCATGGGTTATTGATGTATGAGAAATGTTAACCTTGTAGGTCACTTATATACATATATAATATCACTATTGGTTATGCAACTGGTTATATTGCATTTGAGATGTTCATGCAGTCGTTTTTAAGAAGCAATGGAGGAACAGAGGCTCATATCTTTCTTCTGGTAAAGGATTCCTTTCCTGTTTAGTTTTCTTATGTACTCCTAGAGTCCTAGTAATAAAATCTTATGTTTACTGCAGCTTTGATATTATTTCGGCCTTACGTTTGGCCTTCGACATGTTAGTTTACTTTCGATTTTCTGCAACTTGTTGGGTGTTCTGGGTAAGGTGTACATATATATACGAATCGATTTAGTGAGGTTTTGGGAGATGTAGTTTATTCACAAGTCTATCATCCTGTTTGATATCATGAGTCGTGCACTCGTGCTCAATGTTTTCACTTTTCATCTATGGAACGTGGAATCCTGCAGTATTCTTGTGAGAAACTGTTGAATGTGGAATCCTACAGTACTCTTGTGATACTGATTGTTGAATATGTTCCTTTCCCTTGATTGTGACTTAAAAAAAGAAGAATCTACTGTAATTGTATTATGTGTTACAATGTTACATGGACTTAGGATCCAAGTTCTAACATGACGATGTTCGTATCGTTTCCACATGTTCAGGTCTTTCTCTCCAATGTCATTGCAAATATTAGTGAATTTAGTATCTAAAGTCACTGAGATTCTTTGATTAATGTTGCTGATTTATCGATCAATCGAATTGTACGGTATGCACTGGTGTAAGGAAAGGAATTAGGAGTCAACAAGGAAAAAGGAATCGAAAAACCCAAAATTTTCTCGTTTTTTTTTTTTTTTTTTTTTTGACAACGATGTGTTGGTTGAAAGTTGAAACTGGAAAGGGAATGGAAACCCCCACCATCAGCCATTCTCAAATCAAACAACCAACAGTCACCGCAATCACGTTGCCGACATCGTCTCCCAAATATCGTTGGCGACCCCCTCTGAAGTCTGAACCCCAACCTAACCCTATACGTGCACATCACAATGTCACTACTAGTGTCAGCTTTTGGAACCGGATATTATAAGTCTTGTTCATGTAAACTTAATTTCAGTTCAAATCAAAGTCTTTCATTTTGCTTTGTAAGTACGAGAGTGGTCCGGATACGATAAGTGTCCCTTCCTTCCGAAAATGACCCCAAGAAAAAAATTCCCAAGTTACCCAACCTACAACCTTCCCCCCGAAGTACTGTAATAGATAACCCGTTGCAGACGGCTCCTGATGTTATGGTCTAACCACAGTTAGACATGTAGTGAATAGTGATGTACTTTAAAGGGGCTGTGTATGGGCCGCACATCATCAATCATGTGGGTCCGATACACCTCTGTCCTGTGGGCCGTCATCAATGTGATATGCACGTGATATCCATGCGCACTACTCCAACGTGGCAACTCTTCTACTTTTTTTTTTTTTTTTTTTTAACCATTTTTGAAATAATGATCAAAAATAAAATATTTGTCGTTTTGGGTCGGTTTTGAAATTATTTGTCAAAATGGTGTCCATGTAGGCTCGGGATTTCTGGACCTAAAACACGCCACTACCAATGACGTTTTTATAATGAGTAGGGAAAGAAACTTCATTAAAAAATGGACTAAAACAAACACGCCATTGGGAATGGCGGGTTTCGGAGGGGAAATACGCCACCCCCTATGGCGTGTCTTATGTAATAATTTTTTTTTTTATTTAAGTTCAGTCAGTTGAGGAAAAAAATTGTTGTAAAGACACGCCACAGCTAATGGCGTGTTTCCTTCACAAAAACACGCCATTAGTAGTGGCGTGTTTCAGGTCTAGAAATCCGGAGCCTACGTGGACACCATTTTGACAAATATTTTCAAAACCGACTCAAAACGATAAATATTTTATTTTTAACCATTATTTCAAAAATGGACTCCTTTTATTTACATGTGTATTATCTTAACCTTTTTCAGAATAAATATCTAGTACGCAGTTTCTAATTTGCTTTTATATACTTTTCTTTTGTAGCTCCTCTCATGAATCATAACTTCTTGTTATACGGATTAGTGAAATATTTGTTAACACGGGTTTTTTCAGGAGAGATGTTTGAGATGTAACGATCACGGTAAGCCTGTACCTCAATTTTAAAATGTTTTTTTTTTTTATTGAAAATGATTTACTATTCAGGAATAATCAAAATATAGAAATTTTAAACATGGTTAGACATAATGACATAAAACTGTAAATATGATAGTATGTTGATGACGTTGGGTAAATAATACGGCAATTGGTCTCCCTTGTGATGGGTTACCATTTGTGCCGTATATTTTGTGAGATAAAATGGTAACAAAATGGTTAGTGGAGAAAGGGGACCACATGAATAGTGTTGCAGAGAGAGAAAAAGTGGGTACTTTATGAGGTAAAATGGTATTCGTCACAAGCTTGTGACGGATATGTCATGTCTTCAATGAGAATTTGTGATAATACGGAGTATTCACTTTATCTTAGTTACTTGTTTATAATTATATTATGTGAATACTTTTGGGAGATACTCCGTGTATCATTTGTTATCCTTTTCCATATTGGGGTGTTTCAGTCATTTGTTGTCCTTTCTATTTTAAGAATGTATTTGATGAGCAATTTGATCATTCACACTCAATTTGTTCCACTTGTCATTTAGTAATTGACTCTTCCACTTTTCTTGATCTTTGTGCCAAAACCAAATGATAACAATTGACCGATTGTGCGACAAGTATTTACCCTCCGTTCCAAACAACTTTTTTTTTTTTTTTTTTTTGCAATTAATCTCGAAGTTGCAATTGATTGGGAAAGTAGTCCCCTCGTTAGTGGTTACCATTTAGCTTACCACTTGTGGAAATATACAAAAATAGTAATGCCTCCCGACGTTGTCCGTACCAACTACCCATTAGTGTATCAAATTACACAAATTCTTACTTAAGACGGGCACTATCTGTTTTAAGTTGTAGACGGATACCATTTTGTGAGACAAAATGCCCAAATAGAGGATAGTGGGAGGCACATGGGGATGCCCCCACCTTGTCCCCCATATTCGTTTTGTGAGTGTAACTACCCGTCTTAAGATTCGACCCGTCTTAAGCAAGACCTACTCAATTAAATTATGAATATGTTACTTTAGCTTTACCACGTTACTCGTGTTAGATTCATAAATCATTGGATTCCCAATTTTATTGATACCATCTTAAAGTAATCCGAAGTTGATGTGAGATTTTACTTTAATCCATCCCTTTTTTTATTTATCTTCGAATTGTCGTGGAAATATTTTGAAAATAAAAATAAAAATAATCAATAAAATATACTCCATTAATAACTGTTTACCTTAAAGCAATTTTGATATTATCGGTTTTGAAATCATGTCATAAATACCAATCTCATAACTTTATCAATTAAGCTAGTTGATATCTATAATAAAATTCTACAGAGTACATTATAAGGTGGATAGATTAACGTCCTTTTATATTACTTTTTGTGATTTGATTTGAATGATACATATGTGGTATGATAATGATTTTTATATACTTTAACATATAAAGTGTTTCTTCTTTCGGTATAATGACTATCCTATTTTACATTTTTACTTTATTTGAATATTAAACTTGTTTTTCCATTTCAGACAAATTAGTTTACGACTTTTCATTTATTTTGAGATGTCACTTATATGCAAAATGTCCAACTTACAACCAAATTTAGACAAAGACCACAATAAAACCAAACTATTTCGTAACTTATTATTATTTCATATTGAGTTGTTTACTTAATTCTCTTATTTCTCGTAAAAAAAAATGAAAACATTTAAATAAAATGATAAATATTTGAGGAATCATTGCTGGAGTTAGGGGAGAGCTAGCAGAACTAGAGACGCTCACTCCCATGAAAATTTCAAAGTTCTTAATTAATTTTTATTTATTTCATCATATTATTATCCGTTTGTTTCCGATTCGTTAATTCAATTTCTAGTTCCATTACTTTGAGGAATACTAACAACCTTTTCTTTTAACCTATTTTCAACCTCCTCTAAACATTATTATAAGGGAAATGCTATATACAACCCAATGAATTGTATTTAAGTATTTAATACCCTTCTAAATTTGGTATTAATTTAAAAATTAGAGAATAAATTACACATGAATCAATGCATTTAAGCATATATTAAGTGTTTATTTCCTTTTTTAGTTTCTTAAATACAACCCATTGAATTATATTTATCATAACCCTTATTATAAACCGTCATAAAAGGAGAATGTTGGAGAAGGTCGATAGCATTACTCTGACCAATTAGTCATATTGGATGGGGACATATAGACCGTTGCAACAATGCACGAACAAAATGAAGAAATCAAAGACGAATGAAAGCTGGGAAACATGCCTAATTTTGGGGTGTGTTAATTGTTCATCACTCAAATGAACAGCCCTTCAACCCACAGTTTCTATCTTTAGAAACCTTCATCATTTCACTCATAAAGCAGACAACTTTGCACTTACTTTTAAGAACCTTTAAACAAATAAATAATATTATAATAATATAATAATAATAAAGAAAATCTGGGAATTTTCTCAAGAATTATTGAGAAATTTATATGGGTGGTCCCCTGTCGTTTGCATATTATAGAGGGCTCTCATACAGCTGACACAGGTATGGATACTTGTTTTACTGGTCGGTTTTTTGTACTTTAGCAAGTGGGTTTTTTTTGGGTTTTTTATTTTTTTTATTTTAATAATTTCAGGTTTCTATAATTGTCCAGAAATTTCTCATTTTTGTTAAGGGTGTGAAGTGTTCTTGCTGTGTAAATTTGCAGTTCAAGTTCAAGTCTTTGTTGGGGTGCTTTCTGTTTGAAGGAGTGTTGACTTGAAAGGTTAGATTATAATCCTTGTTCTTTCTTTGCTGATATTGTCGTAATCACTCCGTCTCAATTATTTGTTTACCTTTGATTAAAATACCGCTTATAAAGAAGTAAAAGGATAAACGAATGAATGAAATAGATAGAGTATCATTTCTGAAGTTACTTTCTGTCTGCTGACCTGAAAGGTTAGATTATGATCCTTGTTATTTTTTTACTGATATTGTCGTAACATTTTGTCTCAATCGTTTATTTACCTTTGATTAAAATACCGCTTACAAAGGTAAACAAATGAATGATCAAGTTTGCTGATTTATTTTTGCTTCTGATGAATGTTTGGTTATGTAATCATGTGAGTAATGAGTTTGATGTTTCTTAATTTCGATCATGCTTGATCTTTTAAAAGCTTTTTTTTTTTTCGGGTTTTGTTTGTTTGTAAGTAGTGGAGGAGCTAAGATTTGAGGTTAAGGGGACTAAAACCTACAACCGTATTATTAGGGAGGTGAACTAGTAATGCAATACTGTCAATTAGGAAAAGAAATTAGTTTTTGTTGGGAAGTTCGTAAATTTTTCATTGATAAGGGCAACCGTCTTACTAGTCAGTAGTCACCTCTGGTTCCGCCACTGCTTATAATCACATGTTTCTCTTAAATTTTTTTTTTTTTGAGGGAACATGTTTGTCTTAATTTTATGAAAGTTAAAGTGTGAATAATTGTTGGACCTTGCTGTCCTTGCATGACAATTGACAAAGGATTGAAAAGACTGGTTCTTTGTCTACTTTGTTACTGAACTAAACCTAACTAATTAGGTAAGGCTCATATCTTTCCATTTTAGTTAGGTTAATGTATGTGCTAAGTGCTAATTGATGGATAGGATTATTTAGTTAAAGTTGAAGCCAAATTTCATGATAAATGAGAGTATTATGTATTACTCCTTCCGTTCCAGTCAATTGTCGTCCTTTGGTTTTTGTATAAAGATGACAAAATGACAAGTGGACTAAATTGAGTGTGAAAGATCAAATTGCTCATCAATTGCAATCCTAAAATAGAAAGGACAACAATTGACCGAGACACCAAAAAATAGAATAGGACAACAAATGACCGGGACGGAGGGAGTAGTTTCAATCAGATTTGCAGTTCTGGCATTTGTGGTCATATTTTGACATACTATGGTCTGACTGTATCTGCCCTGATATCCGGTCACTCTGATGCCTAACAGTGTTGGGCGAAGCTGCAAACATAGTTGTTAAACTCCCGCTCCAGATCGTAGGATTTTATGATTCTACGATTGATCTGAAAAGTGGTGACGAAGCATGATCTTGGGTAGAATCTTAATACTTCTGGATCTTATGAGTCTACTTGTCTTAATTTTTTTTTTTATAAAGTAGAAGAGAGATTGTACGCCTCATGCACAGAGACCCTTTTTTTTTTCAAACAAATTTGTATATTGAATGCATATATTGTGCTATAGCACCCTTTTATTCAGAGGGCTAACATGTAAGAAAGAAAAAATGAGGCATAGAAAAGGTATAAGAAAATTAAAATAACACTTAGAATATGCACAAAATGCGCGTCGCTTGTTGCTTTTTTTTTTTTTTTTTTTTTTTTTGATAAGGTAAGAAAACTAGATTGATCCTCTAGGGTAGGACCAACCTATCTCATCCTTTCGAATGAGTGAGGTAAGTTGAAGCCACCGGCTTTTAAACCACCTCGAAAAAGAGGTCGCTTGTTGCGCTTGAGGCACAAGCTTCAGGAGTTTAGTGTCGTATTGAGTTTGAGCCTTAAACCCGTTTTTTTAGTTAGAGTTTGCAAAAAAAAAACATTAAGGAATATTATTAATTTCTGTTCTTGGGTGCTTGGGCCGCAGACATAAGGAAGAGAGATAGTTCACTTCATAAGTCAGATACAGTAATTCCTTGGTATATATAGTAGTGACAACTAGGTCTATCACCTTTTTCTCCAACATGGACACATATGAAGATGTAGGTGTAAATGCGAGTTGATAAAAGATGTGGGATTTGTAGATGCCAACTAGCTTAGTTGGTAAAGTCGTGAGAGGTGGTGCTCATGACCTGGCTTCAAATTCCGTTAACAGCAAAATCGGCCCTTGTGGCTCCCATGACACCAAAAAAAAAAGATGTGGGATTTCAAACATACTTAACTTTCTAAGTATGAAAATCTCTCCTAGCTTTGATACAAATTACCAATCTTTTTGATCTACCTCCTTATGTTTTTTTCTTGCTTAGTTACATACTTAACTTTCTAAGTATCACTCTTCTTTATCCGCGGTTGTCTTACCTGGTGTATCTTCGTATTAGATTGTCAACAATATGGCTTCGCCAACACGAAGTCAGCATTCAAGCAGTTCTAAACACAGTGCAAGGATTGTTGCTCAGACCATCCTAGACGCGAAGATTCACGCTGATTTTGAGGATACCAGCCAAGAATTTGATTACTCAAGTTCTGTCAGGGGTAGCACCAGTGGAGTAAACCAACCACCACCAAAGTCTGATAAGGTGACCGCGTCTTACCTTCTCCAAATACAAAAAGGAAAGCTCATTCAACCCTTTGGATGCCTTTTGGCCCTTGATGACAAAACTTTCAGGGTGATTGCCTTTAGTGAAAATGCCCCTGAAATGCTAACCATGATCAGTCATGCAGTCCCAAGTGTCGGGGATCTCCCGGTTATAGGGATTGGAACTGATATAAGGACTATATTCACTGGTCCAAGTGCTTCAGCACTTCAGAAAGCGCTGGGTTTCACAGATGTTTCTCTACTGAATCCAATCTTAGTGCACTGCAAAACTTCAGGAAAACCGTTTTATGCAATTGTCCATCGGGTGACTGGGAGCTTAGTCATTGATTTTGAGCCAGTGAAGCCATATGAAGTCCCAATGACAGCTGCTGGAGCTCTACAATCGTATAAGCTGGCTGCCAAAGCGATCACTCGTCTTCAGTCTTTGCCTAGTGGAAACATGGACAGACTGGTTGATACAATGGTACAAGAAGTGTTTGAGCTTACAGGGTATGACAGGGTTATGGCATATAAGTTTCATGATGATGATCATGGGGAGGTTGTTTCTGAGGTTACGAAGCCCGGTCTTGACCCTTATCTTGGGTTGCATTATCCTGCTACTGATATTCCTCAGGCTGCAAGATTCTTATTTATGAAGAATAAAGTGCGAATGATATGTGATTGTAGGGCAAAATTTGTAAGGGTGATCCAAGATGAGAAGCTTTCATTTGATTTGACTTTATGTGGTTCTACTCTTAGGGCACCACATGGTTGTCATGCTCAATACATGGAGAACATGAGCTCTATTGGGTCTTTGGTTATGGCGGTTGTGGTTAATGACGAGGATGAAGAAGATGGTGGGTCAGCTCCGCCACAGCCTCACAAAAGGAAAAGGCTTTGGGGTTTGGTTGTATGCCATCATACATCTCCTCGGTTTGTTCCATTCCCTCTTCGTTATGCTTGTGAGTTTTTGGCTCAAGTTTTCGCTATCCACGTAAATAAAGAGCTAGAGTTGCAAAACCAATTTCTTGAGAAGAAGATCCTCCGAACTCAAACTCTGTTATGTGATATGCTGATGCGCGATGCTCCTTTGGGCATTGTGACGCAGAGTCCAAACATTATGGACCTTGTTAAATGTGATGGGGCTGCTCTTTTGTACAACAATCAGCTATGGAAACTGGGTACCACTCCAACAGATTACCAATTACGAGACATTGCTTCCTGGCTATCGAGAAATCATATGGACTCAACCGGGTTGAGCACAGATAGTTTGTATGATGCTGGGTATCCAAGTGCACTCGGGCTGGGTGATTCTGTTTGTGGAATGGCAGCTGTGAGGATAACTTTGAATGACATGCTTTTTTGGTTCCGATCCCACACTGCTGCTGAGGTTAAATGGGGCGGTGCAAAGCATGAAATGGGCGAGAAGGATGACGGGTCAAAGATGCACCCGAGATCCTCATTCAAGGCTTTTCTTGAGGTTGTTAAGAGAAGGAGTGTGCCTTGGAAGGATTACGAGATGGACGCCATTCACTCGTTGCAGCTTATTCTTAGAAATGCTTTTAAAGATGTGGAAGCTGCTGACTTGAATACTTCGGTTATTCATTCAAAGATCAGTGATCTCCAAATTCACGGCTTACGTGAACTTGAAGCGGTGACTACTGAGATGGTCAGGTTGATTGAAACTGCTACAGTCCCGATACTTGCAGTTGATTCTGATGGGCTTGTGAATGGTTGGAATACCAAAATTTCTGAACTGACTGGTATTCCTGTTGATGAAGCTGTCGGAAAACATATTGCATCACTTGTTGAGGACTCTTCAATTGATAATGTCAAACATATGTTGCAGATGGCACTCCAGGGTATGTTTCTTTCTGTTGTTTACATTTTCTATATTACGAATACACTATACGCTTCAAAATTACGAAATATATGCCTGTAGCCGTTACGAAATATATGCCTGTAGCCGATTCACTGTATTTTGGCTTTGGGATATGATGCAAGATAGAAAAATGGCTCACTAAAGTATTCCTGCTTCTTATACTGTGAAGTAGCAGTTAATCGATGCAATTTGACGGCAATTATCATTATGGGTTATTCGGAAATAGTGTTTTTGTGTTTCCAACACACGGCAAGGATGATTACACCCAACCCCTTGCCTTCCTAGCCTTTAACAAGCTAGACTATTAGTGATGCTGTTATGCTCGTTAACTAGACCTGCCAAACGGGTCGGGTGGGTCGGGTCATATGGGTAAGGTCAGAATACTGGTCGGGTTGAATACGGGTTGTGTCAGATACGGGTCGGGTCATACAGGTCACAAGTCGAGTTAGGGTCAAAATACGGTTCAAGAAATAATTTCTAACGCCTTTTTTTAATGATTTTTTTATCAAGAAAAATATTTTTTAAAGATGTAAAACATATTTAAAATCAATATTTAATCATATTCAATGTTTATATTAATTATATTGAGTCATTTGGCATAATTATTAAAATAAACTTTTTTTTAAATAATTATTTTAGTTGTGTCTGTATTTTTAAGAAATAAAAAAAAAAAATAAAATTTTTTGCCTATTTTTTTGAAATATAATATAAAAATATTAATATTTTAATAAAATTCTTGATTTACCTTTGACCCAACGGGTCGGGTCTTGAACCTAAAATAACGGGTCATTTTGGATTTGGGTCAAACGGGTTGCCAGGTCGAAATTTTCGGGTCTTGGCCCTGAAAACGGGTCGGGTCGGGGTAGAATTTGACAGGTCTATCGTTAACAGTTTCTTCTTACAGCCTGCAACAACTGAACTTTATAACGAGTATAAAAAGGCCAAATTGCAGTTGCTTTCAGATAGTGTAGTCGATGTAGTCGTTCAAAGTCTACTCGTGACCAGTAGGGTACAATATCGGTTTTCATTAACCCTCTCCTTGTGGTTTTCTCATTTCACCAGGTGAAGAGGAGAAAAATGTTGAATTTGAGATCAAGAGGCATCAGTCAATACCAGACGCCGGTCCCATCAGCTTAATAGTGAATGCTTGCGCAAGTAAAGACGTAAATGGAAACGTTGTGGGTGTTTGTTTGATTGCTCAGGATATAACTGGTCAAAAAACAGTCATGGACAAGTTCACAAGAATTCAAGGTGATTACAAAGCAATCATTCAGAGTCCAAATCCTCTGATCCCCCCAATATTCGGTACAGATGAATTTGGGTGGTGTTCAGAATGGAATCCTGCAATGGCAAAATTAACCGGATGGAGCCGTGAGGAGGTTATTGATAAGATGCTACTTGGTGAGGTTTTTGGAATGCAGAAATCCTGCTGTCGTCTAAAAAATCAGGAGGCATTTGTGAATCTCGGGATTGTATTGAATGGCGCTATGAGTAGCCAGAACACTGATAAACTGTCAATTGGGTTTTTTACTCGGTCTGGGAAATATATAGAATGTCTGCTTTGTGTGAACAAGAAATCAGACGGAGATGGTGATGTTACTGGCGTCTTTTGCTTCTTGCAGCTTGCTAGTCATGACTTGCAGCACGCGCTTCATATACAAAGACTAGCAGAACAAGCAGCTATGAAGCGAGCTAAAGTATTAGCTTACATGAAACGACAGATAAAAAATCCTTTGGCTGGAATTATGTTCTCTGGTATGATACTTGACGATACTGAGCTGGACGAAGAGCAAAGACTTGTTCTGCAAACTAGCGCACGTTGCCAGAGCCAGCTTAACAAGATCCTTGATGATTCGGACTTGGATAGTATCATTGACGGGTATGCAGGCTTCTCTACCTACCATCTTTTGTCTAATTTTTGCAAGGTTAAAAAACAGGAAATCATCGTAAAACTTAATGTTGCCTTAAAACTGTCCTAGACTAACATAAATAATTTACGAGTGAAATATCAGAATTAGTGTAAGAATTTGTAGGACCATCGGAGACTAACATAAATAGTGAACAAGTAAAAAATATTATGAGATTGAGTTTATCTTGCTTGATGACGCGCCATCTGATTGTCGTGTAATGACAGGTACTGTGAACTAGAAATGGTGGAGTTCGCGGTGAAAGACATACTGGTTGCTTCGATAAGTCAGGTGATGGTAAAGAGCAACGAAAAGGGAATTCAAATAGCTAATGATTCGACAAACCAGAGTTTGAAGGAAACCCTATATGGGGATAGCCTAAGGCTTCAGCAAATCCTAGCTGATTTCCTTTCAATCTCTGTCAATTTTACACCTGCTGGAGGTCACATCGGAATTACTTTTCGCTTAGCCAAGGATAATATAGGGGACTCTGTTCAGCTTGCAAATTTGGAATTCAGGTAATGAATCACAATTCACATAATAATAATAAATACTATAATTATTTGATTTGTAAGGCCTAGTGAAATGAAATTGGTAGTTTTGTCTAATATAACTGCAAATCTCGAGCTGTCCAACATGAATGTAGTTTGTCGAGTTTTGGTAAGGCCATAATACAATAAACTATGATAAAAACACGGTGAAGTTTCTAAAGCTGTACGTAAGGCCATACTGCGGTAAGTTATGACCAGGTGGTTGTTTTCCGACTAAAACAGGAGTGATTGTAGGTATGTCGTTGTTTCAGGATAATGCACACAGGTGGAGGGATATCGGAAGAATTGCTAAGCCAAATGTTTGAGAGTCGAGAAAATGGAACGGAAGAGGGGATAAGTTTGCTAATAAGCAGGAAACTAGTGAAGCTAATGAATGGAGAAATCCAGTACCTGAGGTCTGCTGGCACCTCTTCTTTTATCATTTCCCTTCAACTTGCTATTTCTACTTGATAGCAATCTAGTTTCGGGAGCTCCTACTTCGGTTTCTTTTCCAAATAATCATCTTTTCGTTCAGTTATGTTTTCTACACTTCTTTCTTCTTCCTACTTTAGATTGCAAGGTTAATGCCTATACGAGGGTAAAGGGATCAGATGTACACAACTTTACCTCGTGCAATCGACGAAGTTGTCGATTGAAGTGTAATGTCCAATGTAAAATATCGAGTTGTCATTTCCCTTTTCTTTTCCGTAAGTCTTTTTTACAACATCATATTTCACGCATCATTTCCCTGGTTTTTTTCCATCTTTTGTTTTTTACACCATCGGATTTAGCCCGAAATCAATTCAGTAGGATCACATGGACAACAAAACTTTCCTAGAAAATCAAACCCAAGACCTTCAGTTAAGCTAGATCAATTGTTTTTAAGGTGATCAACAACTAATGTAACCAATCGGTTTTTGATTTTCTTTGAACGTTGGACTTGTATCAATTGTCGGCGTTCATTTTGTTTTCACTGGCTTATGTATTCTTGCTGCACATCGGTATGAAACTGCTAATCCCTCTGTAGTTGGCATTCTGCCAGGAGATTCCGCCAGTCTCATGCACATGTACAGCATTCGCAGTTGATTTCTTAAAATTTACTCCGTAGACATTCCAGGCTAGAAACAGACTCGGCAGTTTCTGAGCAGACATTTCAGGCGAGTGTCAGTTCGACTTTCAAAATGCACACATCATACTATTGAGTAGATAAGTGATAACATGGCTACTTCGTCAACTTAAGATTGTCAAACGATAACAGATAAAGATTGTCGCACACTATCACTAAATTACACCGTCCAACATAACTCGATAATTTACAGTAGACCTTGGCAGTCCCTTGCGCTGCAACAAAACAGCAGTTGAAAACGCGATCTCAAACAGAGAACTTCAGCCTGAACACGGCCCAAAAAAAAAACTTCCGCCTGAAAATTAAACCACATTAATGAGAGCTCGTTCAAAATTAGGTTGTTTCAGTCACGAGTCATAACTGTAAAACAACAAGGGAAAGCAGCTTAAAGGCAACTCCATCTAGGGAAAAAAAATAAAATAATAAAACACAAATTCTTGTTTAAGACGGAGGTATAAGGTCAAATACATACCAAATCACATGGGAAGTTGCCTAGGAAATGCCAAAACTTTTGTCTTTATTAGCACTATGTGGTACTATTTGACCTGTTTTAAAACTTAAGACAGATATTCCGTCTTAAGCAAGACTTATTGAATAATAGTAAAACACTAATTATCAAATCATATCACAAGCAAGTTCGTCCCTATATTATTATTATAAATGACAACAAAACAATGGAAAAGAAAAAGAATATCTAAATGAATGAATGACTCCTGGGGAGATGTTGGAGAGGATACACCACACTTCCTTCAGCACTTCATGTGAATGGGAATCCGTATAAAAACTAAATCACATAAAATCACTTCTTTCATCAAAACTAAATCACTAAATCAACATAAAACATGTTTGGTTCACCTTGTAGGAAGTCATTTCATGAGAATTTCCAATTACTAAGGAGGAAATAGGCAAACAAGTTCCTCCGTATGGTAGGAGACGGAAATTAATGACCAAATAACTTTCATTTTTGTAATTCAAGGGAACTCCCATGTTTTCTAATGTTGACCAAAATACCACTAGTTTCAAATTATGTTGATGAAGCAGATAGCTGATTACAGAAAAGGGAGTATAAATCGGAAAGACTGAAGAATGGTTCACCAACAATGATTTTGACTTACCTAACAATGTCTCAGAAGTTATGCTCCAAGATCAACACATTAACACATTACATCCTCTTCCTACTACTAAGCCTTCTGTTTTCTGTTAGCTGTTTCCTTCAAAGAAGCGTCCTTTAATTCCTGTCAAGGAACAAAACTAAATTTAAAATGGTATAGTGAAGTGATGACCAAGACGGTAAACACTAGCCATTATTACATAAGAATACAGACATTGCAAACAACGCTCAAAATTGGGATGAGATTGCCGTGAAAATAATATAAGCACAAGGCTAATTGTGATACTCCTTATGTCAGAACACCAGCTGACCTGTTAGTGTTAACTGCAAAGTATCTATCGTTTCACAAATAAGAGAGCAGCAAAAATCAACCAGAATCCACAACTGTACATAGTCATTCTTTGTTATACAACTTCTTGTCAAATTTTCAGTTTTATAAGCTCTCGGACGAGAATCCTATTATGACGTAACACCTGTTCCCAGCAGCTAGTACTCTTTTTTTTTTTTTTTTTTTGCATTTCCTGTACTATAATTCCCCGAGCATCTGGAACAGCACTGTCAGACCCGTTAGAAAACTTTAACTGCCTACACAGTATTATGATATTAATTGCAAGCTTCATCGGCAGTAGAAATAGTAAATCATCTTCCTACTGAAAACTCTGGTCTTATAGCTGTCATAAAAGTATCAAATAAAACAAGGCATTACTAGAACTTGACCATTATCTGTTTCTTCTAGAAAGTAAATTTTTGGATATTCTCCTACAATATGATTGTGACTAGTCCTTTTAAAAAAAATGTATGGTTAAAACAGAGATGTTTTTCAGAATAGTGTCATACTGTCATCTCGTTGAGAAACCAGTGCATCATCCTCAACTCCCTCATTTATGTCATTCCACCCGTCCTTGGCTTCCCCTTCTAATCTTTTAGAATTGTTAGCATTAGGAAAAACCATCCAAACCAAACTAGAAAATTATTTGTACAGCTATCCCTTAAGCCAGGCGAATATACATTCAAGGTTCCTGTGGCTTTGTTATTCGAACACCTCAATACAAACCAAACTAGCAAACTACATAGCTTCCAACCTTCAAGCACCTTCTCGGCAATAAATAACATACTTTGCACAAGAAAATTCAGTAGCATAAAAATTAATGGTATGTCTGAACAAGGATCGACACCAAATACCAGTCCCTTCTCAAAGTTAAGACTATATGCTATGATATGCCACAAAGAAAAATATTGGGTTAAAGTCTTTGATCTTTGAATGTTGATACGTAAAATGAGTCATGTGGCTAAAACAAAGCAGAAAGACACTTTTTTAATCAGTTATCTCCTTTAGAGATTGTTAGAGTTCAGGGATTTGGAGAAGGGGCTCAACAGAGGGAAAAATCATTTATGAAGATAACATTGCAAACTGGGATGGAAGAGAAGGAGGGAAGCCGAGGAGAGAGGATTTTTCCCTTCTTCCTCCACGAACTAAATCCTCAAGTTGGAAATAAAATAAAATAAAATAAAATAAAAAATCCACTACTTCTTCCACTCTCATGCCCTTTCTCCTGTCTTCCAAGTCTCACCTTCTTCCACTAAAATTTTCATACCTCCCCTTCCTTTCCGTCCAATTTTTAATCACCTGAGGAAGTGAAGTTTCTTTTTTTTTCTTCTCCTTCCTATTTGCCTATATAAACACACTGTAACATCAGTGGTCAAACCAACACAACCACTACCAATAGACTGCCACAATTTGATGCAGGTTGATGAAACTCCAACTGATAACTCAGCTTGAAAAAATCAACACGACGCCTCACTATTATGGAAATAAAAGAAGAATATAGAGGTCATCCATGCCTTCATAATTAATTTTAGTTCCCTTGTCACTACCGAGCAAGATCACTCATATTCATTGCAAAAGAAAACTCTAAGATTCGTAAATCCGTAATAGAAAGAATACGGAAAGATTTCTAATTATTCACCAGAAAACTCAGCTTTCATGCACCAAAATGGAGAACTTGAAATGATGACATGATGTTCTTGGAGCTCAAAGATACAGCCTGCAGTCTAAAGGTGGCACTTGTTTTAGTCCTTGGATGATGGTAAGCGTTTGCAAGATGGATTCTAGTTCTGTTCCCTTGGTTAAAAGACCCAAGAATGCATTTGCTTCCCTGTCAGCCATTACACACTATCAAGGCTCCTGATTACAAAGGCTTTTAATAACCATTAGTTGAACCTGCTGAATCCTCTGATCTATTTCTTTCCATTATTTTGACCCCATTTATTCACACTTAATTGCCTTATATTTACGTACGATATTCGGTAACTAAAAAAATATAATAATCAAAATTAATATTAATACTAATACCAATACCAAAAAGATGTATGTGACAAGGAACAAATGAAAATAATAATGCACAGTTACAGAAGAGATTACATATTCAAATAGACATCAAAGAGAAAGAACGTGTATAATTTTGTATACTTGAAACTTTGTGATACACAAGCACAAAAGAACAAAAAACATTCAGGTCAATCTAAGATTCAAAAACCATACAACAATAATAAGTTCATGCAGGCATCGTATCTGATACTCAAACATCAAATTGTGACACAGCGAAAAGACCTTTACGAGAGCGAATTAACACAAACAAATAAAGCGAGGATCTTCAATGTGAAATGAAAAGAACCATAAAGGACAAAACAATAGATCCCAACAATGGAAGTGAGTTGCCAAAAAAAAAACAATGGAAGTGGGAAAACATTGCATTATGAAGGAGTTTATCATCAATATAAATAGATGATCCTTCAAAAGTATGTTATGTAACAAGGCTTAATGTGGACATACTTTACTTTTGATGGGAACAGAATCGGCAGTTGCAACTGGCTTGAAGAACGATTCCACTCTGCAACCAAATTTAACAGGACTTAATGGGTGAGAGAAACTGACGTATTTATATAAATTCTCAGATAGCAGATATTACATACCGTCCCTGCGCCAACTTAATCTTTGCTGGCTTGATTTTTTCTATTGCCTAGGAAAAGCAGAAATAAAACATCAAGTAATTTCTGTTTATAGTTACTTTAAAAAAGTACAAAAAATCTGATTATCTGAACCAGCTCCATCGATACAACCCGGAGTACCTTTGTCACTCTATCAATGTTGAAGCTATTTTCTTTCACAAGAAAGTTCACCAAACCCTAAAACCAAGTAGCAAAAATGTTTAAATAATCTCATTATTGGATAAAATTTTAATCAATCTTCTGTACCAAAAAAAAATCACCTCTTCATCAGGAGGGCTCCATTTCAGTTCAGGTTCCTCATTTTCAGGAAAGACAAGAGGTTCTTTGAATAGCCGCCTAACCTCTTGATAAGGCCAATCATCAGCTATCTGGTATCTGACAAATATAAAAATCAAGGATCTGTAAAATAGAAGCTAATCATATAAGATTGCTTGTAAACACAGTAAAAATTAACAATTAAATTGTTTGTAGTCCTTGTTTATTGTGAAGAATTGAATCTGTCGTCAATGTCTAACACTCTAACAGGAACAGCCCTTTGATGTGACAGGAGTAAAGCTCCGTACATGATACAAAAATAGAATTGTTGAATCAAACATAACTAGACATTTCTACAATCACACTAATATAACTGACCCCATGGCCATACGACCTCTCCCACCAATTACTCCACCTAGGCCCCTCCCATAGTTTACACTGTCTAAGAGGCAAGAGCTCTTCTGAGACATCAATGTTGCGTTGCTGGATAGTGAAACAAGGATAGCCCAAAAACATGACAAAAGAAACAATGTAAAGTAGCAATAATGCACAATACCGAGTTCATAAAACCTCTTGGGTACAAAAAACTTTCAGTACCTCCCTTTGTTCTTCAAGTTCTCAAGTATAGCTTCTATGCAACCATGTTGTCGAATGAGCTTCAATGCAGTCAGTCCACCAATACCTGCGGGAAGTTCAAAGTGTGACATTAAGAAAATCAAATGTATTTGACCTTGAGAATTACCCTTTTGGTAAAGATGCACAACTTACGTTATTTGGATTCTTTATCAATATAAAGAAGACCTCAAGTAGAGCCTGAAGCTCAAATGCTACTAAATTTATTTGATACTTGATGTACTTAGAATTAATTTGTTCCTTTGCAATGTTTCAAAAAAGCACAATGGAGCAAATACAAAACAGTTCACCATAGATCTGAGTTATATAACTTCCACACTAATTTCTTAGGCAGTTCAAACAAACTACGAGGAAATTGTGACTCTATTTATTCCCATCTTGTAGATCATTACCAATATGGAAAAAACAAATCAGCCCGTCCAAAAACCTAAATTTCTAAGTTTTGCATCTAAAAAATTCAAGACCACTTTGAGGTTCTATTCGATAACAGAATCCAGTTTAAAATTTTCAGCAGGAGAATACAAAACAATTCCATAAGATATTTACATGATTGTATTTTTATTAGGACTTTAGGAGGTGTGCCCTGACAACACTTGTATTGATTGCAGGCGATCTTTATTTTCATCTCTAGGTCTAAAACTTTGGAAAATTGGAATATATCAAAATAATGTTTATCTTTAATTTGGCCTTGCTAGCATCGGGGAAGGGATAATGGAGCTCAAACCAAAAGGAGACGAGCATGTAAACAATGTGGTGAAGGGAAGATAGAGGGCGTTGAGCCGTTGAGAGGAGATGACGGGAGTAATGGAGGGACTATTACTCCTAAATGGGGGTCATGCATGACCTTAGGGAGAGAATGGCCTACTATTACCCTTTTAATGGGGTAGTTATAAGACTATAAGTCTATCCTTATCTCCTTACTCTATCCGCCGCCACTATTACCACCTACATTGCTTTGTTATCTTCCTCCCTTCACCTCAGAAACATTTACCCTCAACCCAACCAAGCCCTTTGAATGAAGAAAATAAGAAACATGGACCACTTTTTTTAGCTATATACAACAACAACAACAACATCAGAGCCTTAATCCAAGCAAGCCAGTTAGCCTTACAAAATGCTATGACCCTCAAGGCTTCAACCACTTAGGCAACATTTCATTTTTGAATATTTCCAATCCTTACATAAGGATACATACAGAGAGCAACTAGTCCGCTAAAGACTAAATAATTTGTCAAAATTATGTTATTCCGCAAGATAAGAAGGGAGATATTCACATGTTTCTCATCTCTCATTTCGTATATGGGAGTCTCATTTAGGATATCTTTTTGTAAATTCGCGTCATTTTTAGGGTGTATTTTTGTATATGGGCGTCAATCGACTCACTTCCGTGATGTCTTTATGTAGATATGCATCTTTATGATATCTTTTTGTATGTGGGTGTCACCCCCTTGGTGTCCCTTAAGGCCTTGAGCCATACTATATCTTACTTGTAAAAAAAAAAAAAAAAAAAAAAAAAAAAAAAAAAAAAAAAAAAAAAAAAGGAGAGAATCACAGTGTAGCAAAGAATATTAAAATAATCAGGCTTAAAAGCTGTGTCTGGTACCTTTAATGTTGGCACAGTAATCACAGCCAGAAAGAATGCACAAGTCAATGAATTGATCCATTGTAAGGTTCAGCTCCTCCAATACCTATAACAGAACGACGGCTATAAGTAATCAGACTCTAGCTTGAAGCGAAGTCCAGTAATGTACTGCTTCACACCTTAGCCATTTCAAATTCCATTACTGGAATTCTCTTTGAACTCGGATCCATCAGGTGACGAAGAAATCTAGAAGCCCCAAAGGTCAAAGTGTCCATATCTTCAGAAGCTACCGCATAAACCTGGAAGAAAAATAGTGATGTTAATTGGGAACTATAAGTAAAGTGATTCTCATTACACTATATAACGCAAATCATGGCTAACCATATGAATATTTCAGGACAAATTTCATACTCCAACTGTCCTGGCTCTACTCTTATGTCTATCAAAACTTATCTCATCTATCATTCGCATGCAATAACTAAAAGGAAATGGCAAGTCCATAATAACACATACTTTTCCATTTTTGCAAAGTGCTGCACACTGTGCCTCTGCTTCAGAAGGCGCCTAATAAAAGTAGAGAGAAGTTATATTTATGAAAGTTGCGTAACAAAAAAAAATTCACAAAAGACTATGCAAGATCACCTCAACCACAGGAATTCCCATCAATCCTAGTAGTTTCATGCAGTCTTTATTGTGCTGTCTAGTCACCTGCAAAACACAAAGAGCAAGACAGCAAAGGAATACAGCTATCGTCACTGTCTCAGATGAAATCAAAACCAATTACTCCGTACTAAACTTTTCTGAGCTCTTTACAGTATAACCCATAATTTATACTTTCTAGCCATCACGTCAGCTCCTGAAATACTCTCGGTGATTAACATTTGCACCCACGCCACCCAAAAACAAAAAGGTGGTTACATCTTGAATTAAAGAAATAATGTTCGTAGGTTTTAAGGGTCCTTAATATTTAAGAAACCATCATCAAGCTTTACAGTTGCACACTTCCACCATTCACACAAAACTAGAAATTGCTTCTAAAATTATACTCTTAACGTGTAAAGATAACACACCTTAACTGTTCGTTTACTGAATTTCTCAATTCCTTCTTTATCGCCATTCTGCATTAGTCATGAAGCAAATTTTGGATATATGAAGCAATATGCAAATAATAAGAATGAAAGTACTACTATACGGCAACACATAATAGAAACTACTTTTTCGCCAGTATTGATTGATAAACTCTACCTCTATGGCTGCTGACAGATCTTTAGCTGCATCAGCTCGTATGGAGTAACTTTCATGCAAGGTCATAGACAAATCAAGTAAAGCACTGGTTTGGATGTGTTTGAACTTTCAATAAAAACTAGAAGAGCAAAATTACCGTTTGGCAAGTTGTTCTTTCTTCAAATCAGGAGGCTGCCCATCAAAGACGTATCTGAATAGCACAATTTTTGGTCAATATTGGGAAAGAAAATGGCATTCAGTCGTGGCATAGGTCACGAATAGAGGTTGCGTACTAAATGAGGTGGCCCGTCCAAGGTTACGGTTTATATCGGCTTTTCTTGGCCTTGTATCCGCTAACCTACATAATTTTACAATTCACTACCTAGCACAGATGAACTAAGACAACTACAACAACATTACCCCCATGCCTTAAGGGCTCCCGCAATTTGCCGGGTAAGGGGACCCGATGTAAGCAGTTTTACCCCTGTGTTACAGGTTGTTTCTGAATAATCCAAAAGAAAACTGAGTCGAGAATTGCATCCAATAAGTTTTTTCTCAAAAAGAAGCACAACCAGTTTAGTGAGCCGTTTTGCTTTATTGATCATATTATCATAATCGAGAACCAAAACATAACATAATGACTCCTTGGCTCCATTGGAAATAGAAATGCACAAGGTAACTACGCAACTAAATTATGAACAAGGGAAACAGTATAATAGAGAAGAACGTATGAAGAGAGCAGAGATGAAGAAAAAACTCACACAGGTTGTATTCCAGCTTCAAGAAGCCTAATACTTCGTAAGAACATCCCCTGCAAATGACTAGACAAAGGGATGCAGTAAGAGAAAACTACAAACGAATCACTTAACTATGATTTTCTTAAAATAAAAAATTAAGAAAAATGAGACCAATCATTTATAGTGAATCGAGTGATTAACTTTAGGACAAAGACTACAGGAGCAAATCACATATCTCAAAAACTTTACTCCTATTGCAATAGACTAGTAGAAACCACAACTATAACCAGTCAACCACTTAAAATAACACTTAATTAGGCACCTCTGAGCTTGAATAAAGCATAAATTCAGATTTTGTGTAAGCCAAACTCATATACATTGAATTCGCAATGTATGTGAGAAAAATCATTTATAGTGAATTGAATGATTAACTTTAAGCCAAAGACTAGAGGAGTAAATCACATATCTCAACTCGTATTGCAATAGACTGGTAGAAACCACAACTATAAGTGTATAACCAATCAACCGCTTAAAATAACACTTAAGTTAGGCACCTCTGAGCTTAATTACAGCATAAATTCGGATTTAGTTTAAGCCAAAAGCATATACATTGAGTTCACAACATACTGTCGCGTGACAGTAATCCAACCCGTTTTACAAGCAAAATGTCTTGGGACGACCCAAGCGCCCAACATAAAGGGAAATAACTCTGACCCTGTCACAATTTCAGGCAGGATTTAACTATAAAGTAACCGAAACCATTGCATAAGCATGTCGGATAGCGATTGTTACAATTCACCTCAAAATTTTCAAGCTCCTTTTTTTGCCAAAACAAAATGTGATTTTTTCAAGCTCATGCTTCATGTCAAGAATCCAACATAATTTTGTGTTCATATCAGTGTCATAACATAAACAACGAAAGTCGATTCTCCGGAATAAGACAAATAAGACAACAAATTAAGGAAATAAGAGGAATTAATCCTCCAAAATGTGTTATACCTAGTGACTTCACCAGCTTCATTTGTAAGCATCTGAGTTCCACTTCTTCCTACTACAATCTACAACCAAATTCAACCACTAACAAATCATCCTCCAAGCAAAAATTAACCAAATTAAAACGATTAAACGAACAGAAGAACATCAAAAATCGAAGCGAAAACGAACAAGGAACTGATAAATGCTCATGCTAGCATCAATAGCAATCTTGCGGTTGAAATAGCTTTCGAATTTCTGCTGTTTTATACAATTTGGTGCATTATCCGCCAACAATTTCGTCAAACCCTAATTTTCGACAAGAAATTCATGAAATTAAAACCCTAATATTATACGGCGAAATTGACGAAGATAGAATTAAACTGAAATCAAAAGTATGAACAATCTGATAGAAGATTTGAAACTTAATTCCCATTTGAACGCAATTGGAGCAGGAAATTTGTTCGTCGTTAGCTTCACTGTGAGTTCTCTCTCTGTTCTTTTGCTTTTCCCGCCATTTTGTGACGTATGGTTCGTTAATTATCTACATATACGAACCTAACATTTGAGGTTACCGAACCTGATTTATAGCATCCGAGGCTAGATTTTGGTATGACAGCGTCATTCTACTGAGGACGGTTTAAAGTCGGGTCGGGTTAATGTTATTTTGTGGGAGTCTGGACGTATTGGGACTAGGTTAGTGTGGACTTGTGTTTAAACTTTAAAGTGGATATTTTGAATTGATTATTTGATTGTATGACTAGCATAGATCCCGCGCTATGCGCGGTATATAGAGTATTTATTTTTTAGGGCGTTATTTATAATGAAAAACTAATTAGAGAGAATTGAGTAACGTTATGAAATGTGTATTTTTATGAAATAAATATATTTTTTTTTACCATAAAATTAATGATTTCTTCATTTAAATAATTCTCCAATTGTTTTAATGAATTTTCTATTATCACAAAGTTAATGGTAGATATGTGTCGAATTTAATGAAGAATTTACAACGTGCAGTTTATAATTTAACATCAAATTTAATTTATTTTGATGAAAAAATTATAACAATTAGTAAAGTTAATAGTTTAATAAAAAAAGATAGTTTATAATTTTAATCTATACTAAATAGTTTAATAAAAAAAGATAATAGTTTAAAGAAGGAATATTTTACTTGTTTCTTGAATTAGATAGATGTCTTTGGAGGAAATAAGAGAAATATTATTCTCTTAGTAGTAAAGGAGATTTTATTAGTAAATATAGATAGTGAATACAAATTAAATAGGAAATAAATATTATCTAGTATAATTCACTTGGGCAGGAAATGTAAGCGGGTAGTATATAGGAGATTTGTTTCTTTAGGCTTCATTTGGTGGACCGTTGCAATTAAACTCTATAGGTGTAACACCCCGGTCCAAACTGGGTCGGGAGCGGTTACTTATGATAGCTCATCAGGCTGTGTACATAGCCCACAACCCCACAGGTCAACACGGGTCCTTTATAACGCATTTTTTCCTCACTCATACGCATCCCGAGAACCTTCCCAGGAGGTCACCCATCCTAAGACTACTCTCTGCCAAGCACGCTTAACTCTGGAGTTCTGTTGAATGGATTACCATATATAAAAGAAAGTGTACTTTGTTGTTATGAGTAGTACTTTCAATCCAAACCATTGGTTATTTAAGCCTATCACTGGACCTCTTCAATTAACGTGGGGTTACAATCACCCCCACTTGAAGAACGCAACGTCCTCGTTGCGCCTGGGAGCATAACCGCTAACCCAGAATCCTCCCCCGATAGGTAGGTAATCACAATGGAGCGTATAACAACTGTCTCCCATCACCACACGGTCGCAGGGTTGCTCTGATACCACTTGTAACACCCCGACCCAAACTGGGTCGGGAGCGGTTACTTATGATAGCTCATCAGGCTGTGTACATGGCCTACACATCAACACGAGTTCTTTATAGCGCATTTTGTCCTCACTCATGCGCATCCCGGGAATCTTCCTAGGAGGTCACCCATGCTAAGACTACTCTCAGCCAAGCACGCTTAACTGTGGAGTTCATTTGAATGGATGACCATAAAAGAAATTGCACTTTGTTGATATGAGTAATACTTCCAATCCCTTTAAGCACTAGTCATTTAAGCCTATCACTGAACCTTTTTAATTAACGTGGGATGTTACAATTAAACTCTATAAGAATTTTGGATTTATGCGAATTAAACTCTCTTATGAAACTTAAGTGAATTTAGCAAAAACGTTTGGTTACCTATATAGAAATCCAATTACACATGAGTTTTAAATAACTTAGGGGAGGAGGTGGGAAAATCATGCTACATTTTGTTAAAAAAAAGTGGCAATCAAACATATTCTCATTGCCTCTATCAACACATAGAGTTTAGACTAATTGAGTCTAAGTTGTCAATTCAAGTTATATAACCTATTGAGTATTGAGTAATAATATTAGTAAGGTTTATAAAATATTTTATTTGTTTAATAATTCACTAGTTTAGATCCCGTGCAGTGTATGCACGATATATATAAAATTTTACTTTTTTAGTGTATTATTTATAAAATTTAAATTAACTAATTTTTTTTTAATGTTTCTCATCGTTATATTTTAATTTGAAAAATCAAAATCAAAATCGTATTAATCATGAAATGAGTATTTCAATGAAAATTTTTCTTTTACCGAGAGACTAATGGTGTTATTTTATAAAATTTTGCTAATACTATATTTTTAGCCGAACGTTTTATCATAAAAAATCAACACTACATTAATGAGAAACAACCAAGAAATACATTAAAAGCTAACTAAAAAGAAAATAAAAAAACTCTCCTAAAAAAAAAAAAAAAAAACTAAATAAAAAATGATAACTACCTCTTATGAAAGAGGTTTCTCACTATCATTAATGGAAACCTTCTCTCCTAAGAATTTGTGAAAAATCAATGGATTTTTATCGTGTGATTCCTTAAATAAAAAATAATAATTCTTTTTTTATATCATGAAAAGGCCGGAGATAAATTTGTGTAAAATGTAAAATACTAAATGACATAAATACATAAATCTACTTATAGAATATGTTAATAAAAAATAGATCTTATTTTAGGAAATATATTTAGACGGGAAAATTTAGAGTTTCGCCTATTCATTTAGTAAATATGGAATGTGAAAGTAAATTCTCAAAAATTATTACTTCTTCCGTTTTTATATGATGTACCCATTTGTTGAATTTATGAATGAAGTATTTTAATAAAATGGGTACATCATATAAGAATGAAGGAAGTAGAAATTACACAATCAAATATTTCCTTCTTCCCGATCATCTGTTGAACTTTTCTTTATTATTTAATAAATGGTATTTTAATCAAAAGTAAACAAATAATTAGACGAATAGACTATTTTTTATCCCTAAGTAGTGACTAGTGAGCATATTGGGCTATCTATAGGAAAAATGGGATTGTGACATGGGGTCATGGGGATCCATTTCGCTACTTCTCCTAACCTTATGCATGGAATATTTGAGTAGAATTTTAGGAGTGTTGTGTTTGTTGATGATTTTTTTACTTTCTAGTAATGGAATTGTGGTTCAATTATAGTGTTGCTCAAGATATTTGCTATGTTCTTTAAAACAATTGGGTTACATATGAAATTATGAATTCTCTGAAATTTAATGTATATTCTAATGGAGTTCAGATATTTGCGATTGATGAGATTTTATTGGCACCCAGTTTTAGGTAGGACAATTTTCGTTTCACTCTTGGAATACGTATTAGCACTAAGAAGCAGTTTAGATGGATTGTTAAGTACTCGTAAAATTGTGGCTAGGATCGTGACATTATGAACTATTGTAATATCAACGCATTTTGTTTTTTTTTTCACAAATTTTTGTTCCATACGGATACTTTTTGTCTTATTTTTCAGACAGACATATATAATCATTTCATAGTTAAATATAACCACAATGGTATAGACAGTGTTACGGTTTATGGTAACTGGTTTTTCAATAGTAATTATAGAGTATTTAACTGTAAAATGGTTACAAAATGCCGTCTTATTATTTCAGACCAAAAAGGTCCGTCTGAAGCAAAACAAGCTGGTTTTTGTCTTATGTGTGAATGTGTGATACTTCCTCCATTATGTAGAGAATGTCAATTGTTATTTTTTGGGAAATTCCCACTTGTACCCCTATGTTATGGGCTAATCCCACTTGTACCCCTACTTTTCAGGAAAGCCCATTTATACCATTTAATTTACTAGTTAATCTCACTTATACCCCTCAAATATAAACTAGTCTCACTTGTACCCTTACTTTTAAGGAAAGTCCACATTCCAACATCATAATATTAAGCACCAACAACTAAGGCATTAAGTGAATTCTCGCTTGTCATTATGAAGCGAGGAAGAAGTGTTAAATACCCTTACGTACGATGTTAAGGGCTATGTAAACAATATGATACTTTAATTGAAATATTTGTTTCTCTTTCACAAACATCATTTTTCCCTTTAAATTTATTTTTATATGACTCCACTTCATCTTCAAGGTTCATCCTTTACCCTTTTACCACACTTCATCCTCAATATTCATCATTTACTATAATTAAGGGGTATATGTGAGAATAACTAGAAAGTTGGAGGGTACAGGTGGGCTTTCCTGAAAAGTAAAAGTATAAGTGAAATTAGCTCATACCAGAGGGATACAACTCACAAGTGATCAATTTAAACAATTAAGTGCATATGAAATGGATTAACTCCCACGTTTTCTTTTTACAACTGCGAAAGCGCCTTAATAACTCATGACTTGTGAAATTGGACATAATTTTTAAATCTCACTCACATTTTTCGATGGAATAAACTTGATTACAGTACGAAGAATATACTAATTACTGCAACCAAAGCTGAGTGAGCGGCTTCCCGTTAGCGCAACTGAGTACACATTCCATCACATATTCCTTAACTTGTTTGTGAACTTCTTCCATCGGCAATGAGGCATCCACAATCTGTAATTATTTAGCAATTTGTACAGGTTAGTAACATACTAGTTGATCAATAGATCAAAATCGTAAGAAAACTATACTCAAAACCGTAACGTGGTCACATACAAAGTCGTAAGGGTTCACTATATTACTTTGACGTTTCACCTTCAGGAGTATACTCGAATCCAACACAACATTCATGTAAAAAGTATAAAATCCGTGATTGACCCCTTCCAACGATACGTGTGATAGAATATGGTAAAATATACTCCATATAGGATTAGAATACTACGGGAGTATATAATAAAAATAATAATAATAATTTATAAAATAATAATAATAATAATAATAATAATAATAATGAGATGAGATGAGATAAAATAAAAGAAAAGAAAATACTCCGTAGTGATTAAGTATAGTGTCACTAAAATTAGGTAAATAAATATTTGGTTAATATTGTAATTCCTAGTTTGAGTTAATGTAGGATTTTACCTTACCCTATAAATAGAGTAACGGTCTCAATATCTTATAAGTTATAATCGGATCATATATAAACCCATATAAGAGTATATAAGATTTGAGAGTAGCCAGTAGTAAGCATGTCGAAGAACATTTTGGTGACGGGTGGTGCCGGTTACATTGGCAGTCACACCGTCCTTCAGCTTTTGCTTGGAGGTTACAACGTCGTCATTATTGATAATCTCGTCAATTCTTCCGAGATTGCCCTCGACCGAGTCAAGCAACTTGCCTCTGATCTCTCCCACAATCTTTCCTTTATAAAGGCAGACCTCCGGGACAAAGAAGCACTTGATAAATTATTTTCTTCAACGAAATTTGATGCCGTCATCCATTTTGCTGGATTAAAGTCAGTTGCGGAGAGTGTACAAAAACCAGAGCTCTATTACGATAACAATGTCACTGGTACAAATAATCTGCTTGAAGTGATGTCGGTCCATGGATGCAAAATGCTGGTCTTTTCATCATCTGCCACTGTTTATGGTTGGCCTGAAAAGGTACCTTGTACTGAGGAATTTCCCTTATCACCTACCAATCCATATGGACAAACAAAGCGCGATATTGAAGATAGATGTCGGGATGTACAGCGTTTGGATGGTGAATGGAAGATTATTCTTTTGAGATATTTTAATCCAGTTGGCGCCCATCCCAGTGGCGATATTGGTGAGGATCCACGCGGAATTCCAAACAATCTCATGCCTTATGTACAGCAAGTGGCCGTAGGAAGACGACCTCACTTAACGGTGTATGGAACTGATTATAACACTAAAGATGGCACTGGAGTTAGAGACTACATCCATGTGGTTGATTTAGCGGATGGACACATAGCAGCTTTGAAGAAGCTATTTGATACTGATATCGGATGTGAAGTCTACAATTTGGGAACTGGTAAAGGTACAACCGTCCTTGAGATGGTTACTGCATTTGAGAAAACATCTGAAAAGAAAATCCCGCTTGTAATGGCTGAGCGACGTTCTGGGGACGTGGAGGTTGTATATGCCTCAACAGAGAAAGCAGAGCGGGAACTGAACTGGAAGGCCAAATATGGTATTGAGGAAATGTGTCGTGATCAATGGAATTGGGCTAGCAAGAATCCGTATGGTTACAACTCAGCAGATGATATAGAATGATTAACGTCCTGCCACACCACCATCTTACCACTTCCGAAGGAGCTCCTTAGTCTTTAGTTAAGCATACAATCTTTAAAGTAAATGAACTTTGGAAGTATTTTTGCTATCTTATACATACAAGTCATTTATTTTTTAATGTTAAAAGGCTGTTATATTTAGAGTATCAATGATTTTGTGCTTTCTCCTTGTCTGTTGGAATGAAATACGGTTGAATGCTTTGATCATTACACTGCTGAAAAAGCAAAGCAACTGACTGACCTCGAAGCTTAAATGCTCGGAGGAATCTCTGTTTTCAATTTACAACAGCCTCTGCTGAAGTTGTAATTTGCTTGCAACTCCAGTAGAGGTGGATTGTAGACGAAAAAGAGAGGATTTTGATAATTTTTGGTGAGGCCATGTAGTGTAAATTACATTTGCCTCCTGCTTTATTCAGGCAGAACATTAGTTTATATCTTGATTATTTATATTTAATTATCTGGCCAATAATGATTCTTTGAAAAAAAAAAAAATCTTTGATCCGACTTTTTCCACCTCAATGATTGTTTTTTGACCAGGTTCAAAAAGAAAGATGTTCCTCGTTCCACCTCAATTGGCTTGGTACCAGACTACCAGCAAACGGTAGAGAGCGAACGGTAGTGAAGCTGAAGAACGAGAATTTGAGCGAAACCAAGTAAGTTGTGAAAGGCAAAGTAAATGTCTCACTAAAATAATTACCATGAGTAAATTCTGCAACCAGAAGGTAAAAAGATAAAAGCTTTTTAGTAAGGGTTAACTAAAGTTAATCCTTGTTTAGGAGGTTGGTTGATAGGCTATGAGCATGCCTAAAAGCGATGATTACGACTTACGAGAGCAAATAGGCAAATAAAGGCCAAATACGAGAACGCAATCGAAAGCATCACTAAATTGCAGAATTTTGTGACATCGTCGCATATTTTAGTCCATCCAATTTGGTCTTGTCCATATTTTCCTACGTATCCGATTGATGTCGCGGCTGCAGACCCCGCCATTGAGAATATCATCGCAATCTGCCCAAAACCGAAATAAATAGAAACAACGAATTAATATTCATATCACATCATTTGCTAATTTTTTAAAGCAAGTCAGCTGAATGCGCTTTTTTTTATTATGTTAAAACCGAGCCACTCTTTGTCGTTTTCAAATAACGGGTCAAAATAATCGACATTACCAAATCGTAGAGAAATAGAGAGACGTTATTGTTGGAGTTGGATTTGGGGCCATAGAAAGCACATATGGCAATAACTGAAATCACAGAGAAGACACATACGGCTACATTTGTACCTACGAAGAACCTGTAGGCCGTTTCACACATTAACTTAAACGAAAAATACTTTCATATGAATATTCGATCATATTTAAAGCATGTTCCGAAACCTATAAAGATTGAAGTAACTATTTTGAAATGTAAAACCAACTTTAAAAAATAGATAATATCAACAAGCCGCTCAGCGAGTTAATGAATAATGATAAGTCGATAACTGACTAATAAATAAATTTTACGGTTGTTAAAAATACGAGATTAAAGTAGCTATTTCGGAAAATATTTTGTTTCGGTCTTCTAAATTTGCATGTTTGTCCTCCTTGGGGCTTCGGTACATGTCACATTAATGCTACTAGAGTACTAGTACATTATAAGGGAGTCAGGTGTACGTTGTGTCACCGTATCTAATACAGTATTAGTAAGAATTGGCTTAAACAAAACTGAAAAATCACCTGAAGGCCGAGAGTAGCTATACTTAGCCTGAAACACAATACCAAAAACCGTTGTCGACTGACCGCTCTTAATCATCACTAAGGTCGCAGCCAAGGCTAGCAAGCTTGTTACACTCCTAATCAAGATTTGTGCTAAAAACAAACCTTTGCCCGACTGATTCGACATCAATTTGGATTGATCACTGAAGAGTTAAGAACGATAAACACCTAAGAGGGGGAGGGGGTGAATTAGGTGTACCCTTTTAAAAATATTCTCCCTTACTTGATTAATGACTAACACAAGTAAGATCTATTAAAACTAGTTTGAGAAACTTAATGGATTGTAAGTTCACAACGATGATGAAGTCTATGCAACAAGATGAGAGATCACACAAAAGACCGAGAGTGAGATTAACGTGTAAAAGAAGAATGATAAGAGAACGTGAAAGTAAATAAACAAACAAGACGATGTTTAAAAATTGGTTCAGCTCCTACTCCGGAGCCTACGTCCAACCGTTATTTTATTGCTTGTTTAGAAATTTACTCAAACTTAACTAAACCATTACAATGAAACAACTCGCCAACCTACTCCGGTTGCAATGCTTAAAGCTACTCCGCTTCAAGACTTTCTCTTGCTCAAAGCTACTCCGCTTCAAGATTTAAGGTTCTATCTCAACGGTTTACTGAGTCGAATCTCGGTGGTTCACTTAAGAACATGGAGATTACAATTAAGACCTAAACACGAGAATCATTGAACATATTCGTTTATGCAACTTGATTAAGCGAACGATACTTGGAGATTTTATAGCTTTGAAAAACAATTGAAGACTTTTGAAAAACAAAAAACGGTTTTGCAAATGATTGAAGAACAAAGCTTTTAATCTTTGAAAAGATTTGCAAAGTGTTTACAATGAATGCTCTTTCAAAGTCTTGCAATAAATGAAAAATGAAGTGGCTATTTATAGAGAAAGGTAGTGTGTAAGAGAAGGTTCTTAACACTACTTTAATCTAATATCCACAAGTTAGTAGCATGCATTTTCATTTAAAAAATATAAAAGAACAATCGAGTTTGAGAGGCTCAAGGGGCTGCGTTTTTCCAAAGAGAAGGAGTGTTTCCCATAAAATATGGGAACTCACAATTTTGCCACAAATGGAAAAAGCATAAGACCCATTTTTAGCATGAAAGGCAACTTGCACAAATGGGATTGGCATCTTTTAAATTATTGTGCAAGCATATTCTTTTTGTTCTTTTTGTTCTTCGATTTTGAAATAATGTTCCTCTTGAACATATAAAAGCTTTTAAAGGAATTTCAAACACTTGTAAATTTTCCCGAAAATTCTCCATTCGTTAGTACCAGAAACCATGGTGCAACAGTCTCAGGAACTGTTGCACGGTTTTGCCATAACTAATGCGTAAAAGAAATATGTTTAACTACCTCGTTTACAACATTTGTTCTAGACTATGGGCATGCTTGACTTGTCCTTCATCTTGATCATCTTGAACTTCTTTGAACAATCATGGGATGCTTCAACTTGCTAAACATTTACTAAGAGGCAAACAATTAAATCATAATGAAACTTGGCATCATCAACCAAGTGTGTTCTAACAAATTCCCCCTTTGATGATGGCAAGTTTTAAATATGTGTGAAGTTCCCCCTAAGCCCATGGTGAGTCGGTCTTTGAAACCAAATAATAAGAACATCAATTAAACATGATCAAGGTGAATGGGGGTCAACATGATTGGCCTAAGTAGAGCATCTAATCATCATAGCTAAGACAAATTCACGGTGAACGTTAGCCGAAGAGTTGTTAGTAAAAACAAAAACACATAATTTAACTACTTCCCCCTCTTGACATCATCAAGAGAAGGACATAAACATGTTCAAGTAGTACATAATTAAACCAAAGACAAATGTTCAAAATAGGAGAAAAGAAACAGCCCATAGTTTGCATAAGAATTAAAAACAAGGAGCCAAAAGGATAGGAGGGCAAGGGTAGGTACGGATGCCTCATTCATCATCGGACACATGACCACCAAGAGCTTGCACACGCTCAATAAGATCTTCATTCAAGGTTTTGAGCTCAGCAACATCTTCCTTAAGAGTCTCATTGTCCACAACCAATTTGGACACCATGTTCATAAGCTTGTCTAACTTACCAAGAACAACACCCATTTCAACAGTTGAACCAATCTGTTGCACCGATTTACCCCTACCCGAGAACTTGCGGGTCAACTTCCCATTGTTGATAGCCAATGTCATTTGAGAAAGCAAGCCCATGGTCATGTCATCACTGAGTTTTTCGATACCGGGGCTGCCTTTCATGACAATCTTTCGTTTCATGAAGACAATGGACAACCACATACCATATGGGATCACGGTTTTCTTGTCAAATTTCCCCTTTTGGAGGTCGGGGGCAATCTCATTGATACGGTGAAAGATGAGTTGGGGAAGGTTGATGGGACGGCGTTTGTGAATGTGGTGAATGAGGAGCATCTCAAGGAGAGAACATCGGCCCCTACTGTTATTGCTTGGTAAGATGGCTCGGTGAACAAGGTTAAAGGTAAAACGGTGGGGGGCTTGAAGTTCATGAGCATATATGTTGGTGGTGCCACTTTCATTGTCGGGTCGAAGGGTTCTCATAACCTCACTAGCCATAGCTTCATCAATATCACCCCAAGTGGATTTAGGAAAGGTGGTAAGACCCACGGCTTCAACCTCAAGGTAAGAGGCAAGTTGGTCAATGGTCAAGACAAAGGGTTTTTGATTTATAAAGGCCGAGAGGGTTCCCGATGCAACATCAACTTTGATTGCATAGAATCGAATTACTTCCGACATGTAAACCGGAGAGTATTTGTCGAGGAGATTAAACCAACCCTGACCAAAAATAGCAGCTTTGAAGAATGCAAAAGCCGGGGAAGAATCATACCATATTTTCTTGTAACGCCTCCCACTGTGGAAACAACATGCAAGCATGCCGTGACATAGCTTGAGGGTGTCATCCGGAAGGTCGAGAGAGTTGAGATGAGCAAGAACCTCGTTTTTGAATGCCTCATCGTGAATGGTGACCATCAACTCCATGCATGTATTGAGAGGAATTTTATCCTCAATAACATCATCATCTTCCATTGGAAGGACCACCTCCTTCTTCCGTGGGTACCTCGGCTTTTTAGCCATTTGCGGCTTTGATTCCTTCTTTCTTTTGAGGCCGGCCTTGGATTTTCCCTTTGATTTGATGGGGGTTTTAGTGATAACATCATCATCATCACCAAATAGTTCAGTGATTTTGATTTGGGATTTTGTTTTGGGTTTTTCGGTTGAAAGGGGTCAAATTCATCGACTCTACCGTGCCTTCATTGGTGGGTTCATTTGTGGTTTCAATGTTTGGAATGATCTCCTCCTCATGAAGGATTTCTTTTTCTGAATTTTGAATTGGCGAATCAATTTTTTCAGCATCTTCCTCACTCACTGTTCCCTTTTCTTTTTCGAGTTCACTTTCTTTCTCTTTTTCCTCATCTTTTTCACTCATTTTTTCTTTCTCATCATAATTCTTTTCAATTTCATTTTCCTTTTCAACATCTTTCTCATTCACCTTTTCTGATTCCTTTTCTTTTTCCTTCTCAACAACATCACCAACAACCTCGGTTTCCTTTTCTTCTTCAACAATAGTAGCAATAATCACATCATCATCAATTTCTTTGTCTTTTTGAATGTTGCTAGCTATTTGATTGAGCGTGGGCTCGTCTTCCTCAGAATCATCGACATTTGAGTCCAACAACAAAGAGATTGGTGGGCTTCGTTTCAATCCACCACGGCCTCCTCTACCACGGCCTCTGCTTTTGACAGCCATGGATTTCTTTCGTGCAACATTTGGTTTGACTGTTGGCGGCTTGGAAGGAGACGGGGTGGGTTTGTCAGATTTTTCAATACTTGCAGCGGTTTGTGAAGCCATTTTTTGTTGGGCAATATATTTGGGGTTGAATGTATTTCTAAGGTTTTGAAGTTCTCTTCTAGTTGATTTTTTGGGAGCCATTTTGTGAGTGATGGGTTTGACGGTTTTGGAAGATGAAAGAGGTTGAGATAATTTTGAATTTTGAAGTGAGTTGTGGGTAAATGGGAAAGTGGGGTTATTACATGGGGGTTTTGTTTGATGGACGGTTGGAGTATTAAGGAGGGAGTGGTTAAAGGTTGAGGTGGAGTGTTAAATGAGGGTAATGATGGCATAGGGGGCGGCTTGGTGTAGGATTAGCTAGATGGGACATAAAGTAGTGCAAAGCTCAATGTAAAATAATTCAAATGCAAAATGTGGAGTTCCAATGCAACTTTTTCGGTACACTTGTTATATGGCAATTTAGACATTTTTAAACTTGAGAACATATATGCATCATTTCATCTCTAGTCAATCATATGGGAAAGATAATTTTAATTTATGTCACATGTCGCCTAACAAACCAATTTCCAACCGAAGTTTTACGAATTGTTCCCTTTCTAACGGTTTTGTAAAAATGTCCGCAATTTGATTTTCCGTTCTACAAAAGGTTAGACATATATTTCCTTTTTCCACTTGGTCACGTAGAAAGTGATGCCTTATGTCAATGTGCTTTGTCCTAGAATGTTGTATTGGATTTTTCGAGATGTTAATGGCACTTGTATTATCACAAAATATAGGAGTAGTTTCGAAAATAAGACCGTAATCACGCAATTGTTGTCGTACCCAAAGAATTTGAGCACAACAAAGAGCGGCACTTACATACTCACTTTCGGCCGTGGATAGAGCAACGGTATTTTGCTTTTTGGATGCCCATGAGATAAGGCACGGTCCTAAGAAGGTGGCAATACCCGAGGTGCTTTTTCTATCCAACGAACTCCCGGCATAATCCGCATCCGAAAATCCTACAAGATCAATGTCATAATGAGTTGGGTACCAAAGGTATAAACCTTGCGTTCCAATCAAATACCTAAAAATCCGTTTGACGGCTTTGAAGTGTGATTCTTTAGGATTTGATTGGAAACGAGCACATACACACACACTAAATTGTATGTCGGGTCGACTAGCGGTTAAATAAAGCAATGAACCGATCATACCTCGATATACCCTTTCACTAACACTCTTACCATTTTCGTCTTTGTCAAGATTAAGCTTGGCAATCATAGGTGTAGGCATAGGATTCGAGCTAGTTAACCCAAACTTACTTATCATTTCCTTTAAGTACTTTTGTTGGTGGATCATGGTGCCTTTTTCATCTTGCTTAATTTGAAGACCAAGGAAGAATCCAAGTTCTCCCATCATGCTCATTTCAAATTCAGAAGTCATAAGATCCGAAAAATACTTATAAAGAATGTTGTTAGTTGCACCGAAAATAATGTCATCAACATACACTTGCACAAGCAACAGTTCCTCTGATTGTGACTTGATAAACAATGTCTTATCAACCGAACCACGTATAAAACCATTTTCTAATAGGAATTTTGAAAGCCTATCATACCAGGCTCGGGAGCTGTTTTAACCCATAAAGTGCTTTGTCAAGTTTAAATACGTGATTAGGGAACTCATTGTTTAAAAAGCCTGGGGGTTGTTCGACAAAAACTTCTTCTTCAAGATAGCCATTTAAGAAGGCGGTTTTAACATCCATTTGAAAAAGTTTTATGCCAACATGAGATGCAAAAGCTACGAGCATTCGTATGGCCTCAAGCCTAGCTACCGGTGCAAAGGTTTCATCGTAATCAATCCCCTCTTGTTGATTAAACCCTTGTACCACTAGTCTAGCTTTATTCCTTACGATTTCTCCAACATCATCAAGCTTATTGCGATAGACCCATCTCGTACCAATTACAGTACGTTGAGATGGTCTAGGGACCAGATGCCATACCTTGTTTCTCTCAAATTGCTCCAATTCTTCTTGCATAGCCGTGACCCAATATTCATCGGATAAGGCCATTGTGATATTTGTAGGTTCAATTTGTGATATGAATGCTTCGAAAGCACAGTGATTTTGGAGAGAAGATCTGGTTTTCATTCCAGAGGTAAGGTCACTGGTTAAATTTGATAGAGGGTGGGAACCTTGATGCTTCCATTTCTTTGGAACAAGGATGTTAGAGGCCTCATTTGTTTCGGTTTGTTCTGATGCAACAGTTTCAATGACTGTTGCATGGGGAATATTGTGTGAGGGTGTTTGTGGATTGGTTTCAATTTGGTTAGTGGTTGGTTCACTGCACTCCTCATTCCCCCTGGATGAGCTAGCTCCATTTTGAGATGAGGGAGGGTTAGTTCCCCCTGAATTTTGGCCAGCCTCATCATGCAACAGTGTCTCCAACTGTTGCTCGGCCTCTTCCACGACTAGATCCATGTCATGACGTATCATTCCAATTTCGAAATCATCGTCATCCTCATCATCTTCATCATTAACCTGAGTGTTTGAAACAAAGAGACTAGATTCGTCAAATATTACATGAACACTTTCTTCCATTTTCATGGTTCTCTTGTTATAAACTTTGTAGGCTTTACTATGGTCGGAATAACCAACAAAAACACCTTCATCACTACGAGCATCAAATTTGCCTAGGTTGTCTTTTCCATTATTATGTACAAAGCATTTACTACCAAAGCACTTTAGGTGGGAGATGTTAGGTTTTCTTCCTCGTAGTATTTCATAAGGAGTTTTGTTAATGATTTTTCTAATCATGACTCGATTGTAGATATAACAAGATGTGTTAACGGCCTCGGCCCAAAAGTTTCTTGGCACTTTAGAGCTAATGAGCATTGTCCTAGCCATATTTTCCAGAGTTCGGTTCATTCGTTCCACAACCCCATTTTGTTGAGGGGTTCTTGCGGCTGAAAAATTATGGCTAATACCGTACTCATTGCAATAGGACTCAAATGATAAATTCTCAAATTCGGTTCCATGGTCGGATCTCAAGGAGACAAGTTTATAACCAAATTTGTTTTGGACCTTTTTAACCCAAATTAAGAATTCATCAAAAGTTTGGTCTTTAGAACTTAGGAAAAGAAGCCAAACAAATCTTGTATAATCATCAACAATGACACATATATAGCGACTTCCACCTTTACTGACAATACGCATAGGTCCACATAAGTCAATGTGGATGAGCTCAAGAGGTAAGGAAGTGCTAACAATCTTTTTGGATTTAAAGGAGCATTTTACTTGTTTACCTTTAACACAATCGTCACAAAGTGATTTGAATTCAAATTTGATGTTAGGAATGCCATCAACTAGATCAAGCTTCTTAAGAGTGTTAAGTGTTTTAGCATTCACATGACCAAGTCGTTTATGCCAAAGCCAAGGGTCATTCTTTTGGACACTCATGCATGATAGTGTTTGACTTGACAACGAGTGTAAGTTAGTCATGTAAACATCTTTGACACGTTCACCTTCAAGAATGAGTTCTCTAGTTTTTCCATCAATTATTCTACATTCACTAGCAAGAAATTCAACGATGTTACCTCGATCACACAATTGTGATATGCTTAGAAGATTGTGTTTCAAACCTTTGACAAGCAACACTTTGTCGACACATGGTGACTTTGACTTACCAACTTTTCCAATACCAATGATTTCACCTCGTTTGTTGTCACCAAAAGTCACCATGCCACCATCGTAGGCTTCTAGCGAAAGGAATTGGTTTTCATCTCCCGTCATGTGACGAGAGCATCCACTGTCTAAGTACCAATTGCTGCTGCCTTTCGCTAATGCCTATAAGAAATCAAACATTTAGTTTAGGAACCCAAACAAGTTTGGGCTCCTTCTTGACAACAACCTTTTTGACTTCTTTCTTCTTAACCCAATCATGTTTAGCCACTTTGGTACTTCTTTCTAGGTCAAGGACTCTCTTTTCACAACCATTAAACTCATGACCAGTTTTACCACGAATTGCGAGATAATGTACTCGGGAAGGCCAAAGATACTTTCTTCTTCGAAAATCGATTACGCTTGGGTCTTGGTTTCGAGTGCAACAATCGTAGAAATCTGTTGCATTTGAAACCTAGTCCAACATTTTTTGCACGGTTTTCATATTCTTGAGATTGTTTTAAAAGAAACTCCAAGACATTCTGACTTCCTTCCCATTTCAAATAGAACATCTTAGCCTCATCTAGCTCTTTGGTTAGTTTGTCAATTTTAGCAAGATGATTAAGATTTAGTTGACCTACTTTGTCGAACGCATGTTTAGCATGTCTCACTTCATCACTAAGCAATAAGCCAATTTGCTCAAGTTGTTTGTTATCTCTTTTGCACAAGGTGAGGTCAGCTAACAGAGAGTCACGTTCTTTAGTTAGTGAAGACGCATGTTTTGTGAGAGTCTCAATTTCCTTTATAGACTCATATGCAACAGATTGCATCATCTGTTGCATGGATTTGTTCACCTTTTTCGAGTTTCAATTTGAACAAGAAGATCATCATTTGTATTTTGCGCTCGATCTAAAGCACTTTTAGCATGACTTGACTCATCATTAAGCATTTCCGAAATTTTGACAAGATCTTCTTTTTCATTTTGACATTTTGCAAGATCAATCAAAAGTTGGTCACGTTCTTTGGTTAGTGAGGACACGACTTTGTCAGGGGACTCTTCTCCATTGTTGGACACAGATGCAACATTGCACTGATCTGTTGCATGCATTTCATCAATTCTTTTAGCAAGAAATGCAGTTCTGTTTTCGGAGCTTTTTAATCTCCTTTTCAAGACTCGATGATGAACTAGGTTGATCTACCTCATTTAGACATTCTTTTAAACCAACATTTTCTTCAGCTATGTCCTCAATTTCAGTTTGCATAGCCTCTAATTTATTGCTTTGAATACGACACTTATCAATGAATTGGTCTAGAAGATGACAGATTTTGTCTTTAGAGAAAGATCGAACCTTTTTCTTGATTTTATTTACCTCAATGTCAGAATCTGAGTCGGAGTCCACGGAGTGAGCCATAAGACATTTAACATTTTCTTTCTTTGTTGACTTTGGAACATCATTGTTTGATTGGGAGGAGATGCTAAGTTTGGCGTCCAATTCTTCCTCAAGGACATCGTCCTCGTCAGAATCAGACATTCCCCAAATGGCAGTCATTACTTTGCTTTTGTATTCTCTTTTAGCAAACTCACGCTTCTCCTTAGACTTAATGTCATTCCACTTTGGGCATTCTTTGATTTGGTGACCTTTGTCACCACATTTGAAGCAACCAACAGTGGATGTAGACTTCCTCTTGGGAAAGCGTCGTTTGCTAGTATAGTTATTAGGCCTTTGTGAGTTTCGACCATTTATCATGCCAACAATGTTTTTAGTGAACATTGCAAACTCGTCATCTTCATCCTCCTCATCACTTGAGAGAGCATAAAGAGCAAGTCCTTTCCCTTTAGAGCTTTCACCGGATCGCTTCATGAGAGTTAACTCATGAGCCATGAGTGAGCCCATAAGTTCATCAAGGGATAGCAAAGAAAGGTCTTTAGCTTCCTCAATAGCCGTAACCTTCGGTTGCCATTTTTCAGATAGGCTACGAAGGATTTTACGGACTACATCCTCGGATTCAAAGTTTCTACCTAGACTCTTAAGGTCATTAACAATACTAGAGAAACGAGAAGACAAACTATTAATTGACTCATCTTTTCCCATGTTGAACATCTCGTATTGTTGCATGAGAAGATCAACACGGTACTTTTTGACTTGTGACGTTCCCTCATAGGCAAGATTTATGGTGTCCCAAATTTCCTTTGCTTGAGTCACAACCGGATATCCGGTTGATCTCTTGTTCACCGATGCCATATTGAAGGATGGACATGGCTTTAGAGTTTTTCTCGACTTTTCTATAATCGGCCTCAACATACTTGTCCTCACTTTTGATAGACTTAGTGCCATCGGCATTAGTCACCTCAATCTTGAGAGGACCATTTTGAATGATCAACCAACATTCATAGTCCGTACTTTTAACATAGTGCTCCATGCGATGTTTCCACCAGGCATAGTTTTCACCCTTGAAGATGGGATACTTAGTGTGTTTTGAATCGTCCATAACTATGGGATCAACTCCTTGGTTTTAACCAATATCAAGAGCACGAGGCTCTGATACCAATTGAAGAGTTAAGAACGATAAACACCTAAGAGGGGGAGGGGGTGAATTAGGTGTACCCTTTTAAAAATATTCTCCCTTACTTGATTAATGACTAACACAAGTAAGATCTATTAAAACTAGTTTGAGAAACTTAATGGATTGTAAGTTCACAAACGATGCAGTCTATGCAACAAGATGAGAGAGACAGCACAAAGACCGAGAGTGAGATTAACGTGTAAAAGAAGAATGATAAGAGAACGTGAAAGTAAATAAACAAACAAGACGATGTTTAAAAATTGGTTCAGCTCCTACTCCGGAGCCTACGTCCAACCGTTATTTTATTGCTTGTTTAGAAATTTACTCAAACTTAACTAAACCATTACAATGAAACAACTCGCCAACCTACTCCGGTTGCAATGCTTAAAGCTACTCCGCTTCAAGACTTTCTCTTGCTCAAAGCTACTCCGCTTCAAGATTTAAGGTTCTATCTCAACGGTTTACTGAGTCGAATCTCGGTGGTTCACTTAAGAACATGGAGATTACAATTAAGACCTAAACACGAGAATCATTGAACATATTCGTTTATGCAACAGATTAAGCGAACGATACTTGGAGATTTTATAGCTTTGAAAAACAATTGAAGACTTTTGAAAAACAGAAAAACGGTTTTGCAAATGATTGAAGAACAAAGCTTTTAATCTTTGAAAAGATTTGCAAAGTGTTTACAATGAATGCTCTTTCAAAGTCTTGCAATAAATGAAAAATGAAGTGGCTATTTATAGAGAAAGGTAGTGTGTAAGAGAAGGTTCTTAACACTACTTTAATCTAATATCCACAAGTTAGTAGCATGCATTTTCATTTAAAAAATATAAAAGAACAATCGAGTTTGAGAGGCTCGAAGGGGCGTTTTTTCCAAAGAGAAGGAGTGTTTCCCATAAAATATGGGAACTCACAATTTTGCCACAAATGGAAAAAGCATAAGACCCATTTTTAGCATGAAAGGCAACTTGCACAAATGGGATTGGCATCTTTTAAATTATTGTGCAAGCATATTCTTTTGTTCTTTTTGTTCTTCAGTTTTGAAATAATGTTCCTCTTGAACATATAAAAGCTTTTAAAGGAATTTCAAACACTTGTAAATTTTCCCGAAAATTCTCCATTCGTTAGTACCAGAAACCATGGTGCAACAGTCTCAGGAACTGTTGCACGGTTTTGCCATAACTAATGCGTAAAAGAAATATGTTTAACTACCTCGTTTACAACATTTGTTCTAGACTATGGGCATGCTTGACTTGTCCTTCATCTTGATCATCTTGAACTTCTTTGAACAATCATGGGATGCTTCAACTTGCTAAACATTTACTAAGAGGCAAACAATTAAATCATAATGAAACTTGGCATCATCAACCAAGTGTGTTCTAACAATCACCATTGCTAGACGCCATTGAATTGAAATTGAGCTTAAAATGAAAGAGAGAAAGAGCAAACAAGCAAGCAAATGCAATATGAGTTTGAATACTTAATGTTTAGTCTAATCTTATATAGAAATGTAATTAATTTAAACCTTAAAAAGGGTATTTAATTTGTACGTGAAAGAGTAGGTGATTAAGGACAAGTAATATGAAAGTGCTTAAACTTGTTATGGTTATGTATATGTTTAGTATTATGTATTAATTAATAATGGGTGCATTATTGTTGTAGTGGTACTAATGAGTAGTGACAGATTTAGATATGTTTAGGCTCCGTTTGTCAAGGCATTTCAGGTACCTGATTTGGTCAAAGTGTAGCTTATTTGACCAAAATGCATTTATAGTCTTAGGATTAAATATTTAATATTAAACGCATTAATAAATCATTAAAATATGCTTGGTGTTTTGGTCAGTGTGTGAATTGTAAATTTAAGGGTTTTACATCGCGGATTCGATTCCCATGAACCATACTTTACGTGTTTTTTTTTTTTTTTTTTGTTTTTTTTTTTTTTTTTGTGCTAAGTCGCTCGGCGGCTAAGCTTTTTTGCCTCAAGTCGCTTTCCCGCTCAACGACCTGTTCTACATCTGTCGAATATCAGCTCTAGCCTTCCTTGATTCATATCGAATGTGCTTGTCATACCTGTTCATGTATGCCATATCGAAAAATAAGGATACGGGTAAACGCATACGCCGTGTAATAAATAATGTGAAACTTTTTGAGTTTCTCGAGTGAAATGGGGATGCTTCTTATAAGTGGCGATTCCTCTACTTCAGTTATGCAGGCCTACCTTTCTATCTTCGTTCTTCGCTAAGAGAAATGTCAACTTGGAAAGTGTCGGGTAGGCGTTCCATACCCATATCCTTAAAAGTCGCGTTGGATAAGGGGTATGGCACCAGATGTGAAGACATAGATGTTAGGTGGACATTTAAACTGTGAACAATGGTTTGTGTTAAATGCAAACCAAACAGCACACATGAATTGTAACAGAGGTATTACCTTCTGTTTTTCTTCTTCTCCTGGTAACGTAACATAGCTTTGCCACGGTTTTCTGCCAATTCCAAGACCTGGAACTCAGGTTCACCTTCAGTTGTTTCAGGTTTAATTCCATTTTCTTCCAATGATGCTCCTACTCAAGGCCTACTGCAGTTATCGACAGTAACAAAAAACTGATCCGACACTATCTGCTGATTTCTACCATCCTGCAATTGGTTTTATCGACGTCAAGAGGATTATTAATATAATCCAAAAACTGCAAATTGGCAGAAAGATAATTCATATTAGCAATCCACAGATGTTATAAAGCCTCCAGAGAGTCAGTTACCTTTCGAGATTGAGAACCCTTGATAATTTCTCAACATTGCATCTCACACGCATTTTCCGGATGTGCACGAATTTTCATCTGTGTCCATTTCCAGTGATCTTCCCCAGTGTCCATCCCATGCCTTACCATATAAACCGATGGAAAATATTAGCAAACCGTCTAAGAAAATTATGTCCAGCCAACAAAAATTAACTGCACTACGGCATCACATCTTTTTAATTAAGCTAGATTTCACCAATTTACTACCCCAAGCACTGCAAAGAATAGCATAATGACTACCTAATTGAAAATAATACATCCATGGTTCTACGCTACGCTCCATCCATTCATTTGATTCGATACATTACAATACAATACCCGACTTTAACTATCATTTGGACAGAAGAGAATAATCAAAGTGAAAGTGGATGAAAATGAAGATTGACGAATTATTGTGTCACTGTCTTATCGTCTGTGTGACACGATTTTTTTATATAAAAACACTCATTTATTGATCGTAAATTGGTAAGAAAAGAGTCTTTAACCAATTAAAGTCGGTCTTGCCGTATTGTAAAGCATTATTAAACACAGAAGCTCAGATATTTCAGCAAACTTCTAACTTTTTACCTAATCATAGGTTGATGATTTGACCGAAAAGGGTAGAGTTACACCAGGTGTATGAGGACTCTTATACACCACCAATAATAACGTGCCACTTGTCCAACTCAAAGAATCCGATTTAATCCAATTAATCCCTTGATTCCTTCATTAATTACCCTCCCTAATTAATGTCCTCGGTTTTGTCATATATTTTATTAATTAAAAAAAACTTCTCTCCTAATTTATATTTAACTCTTCTTTATTATTAATATTTTTGTGTATTTCAATATTTATTTATGCATTTGTATACCGTATATTTATATTGAGGCGGATACATTAATTAATACGTTATATTTGTACCTTTTGCATATACGATATTAATACGTTATATTTATACACTATATTTTGTATAATTATTTTCGCTGATAATCTTTTATATGTATTTTTCGTTTTAATTTATTATTGAATATATTTGCGTTCTGTATTTCAAGGTTTTATTTTTTTATAATTATTATTGATAAATTATTTTTGCATTTTATAAGGCACTGTTTTTACATTATATTTTTTTTTTATAATTTCATAATATTAAGTATGAAATTAGTGAGTTAAATAAAAAAAAAAAAAAAAATTATGTTTTAATTTTCTTAAAAAAATATTATTGGACATAATTATTTAATTAAAAATTCTTAAAAAAATGTTAATAATAAAAATTTGTTTGACATAATTATTATGGTAGACCTATTTTTATTTAAATACTTTTTTTTTTTACAAAAAGTACACAAAAAACTTGTTAATAAAACATACCGCAACAAGGTTTAAACCTTAGACGTCTGGTTAGAAAAGTATGTATCTTTCCAACTGTGCTACACGAATTGTTTGCTGATAATCTATAAGTTATTTTTATTTTGTAATGATTAAGAAGATGAAAGGTCGTTAGGGTTTTCCCCACCTAACTTGCATTTGGCGGTAAACCATGCATTGATTGTTTTTTTTTTTAAAGGAAATATTGTATTATAAATATAGTCATTCCCTCCAATTTTTAATTAATCCAAAGTTCATCTTCCCTACTAAATTAATTTAACTATCCTAAAGTGAAATAACAATAATGTCGGAAGAGAGGAAGCCCCATGCAAGAGACATTGTTTGCACGAGGTTGTTCATGAGAGAAATAATCAAGCAAGTTGGTCCTACAAATGTCCAAAATGCTTTAACGAGAGCTAGTCCGGGTTACCATGAAAATACTTTCCTTGTCGATTTATTTGAGGAGGAATTTATTAGTTAATTATTCCGATCAACAGTGTAGGACTAATTTTAACAAGTTTCTAAGACTTAAGATGAGATCGTACGTTGCTATCGACTAATCGTTGCAACGTATGATCAATAGGATTGTACAAATATTTTGGCGGGAAAAGGACAATCTAGGGTTAAAACAACTTAAAAAGTGATGGTACTTAATAGTTAATCGTGGCCGTTCAGTTGCCATTAAAATATTAGATGATATTCCACATTAAATCGTGGCCGTTGATCCTATAACTGACCAATCACAAATAAAGCCACAGATTGGTAAATATTACAACCTTTATAAGCATTTTTTGTTTTGTTATCATATCAACTAAAACATAATCAGAGTCTCTCTCTAACTTCTCTCAATAATACTTATTTTCATCTCTTTCTCTATTTGTTCAATTTCTCTCTCTCTCTTCTCTGAATAATACATTTAATATTCTTAATTTTAATTTAATCCTTATTTTTGTATACGTCAAGATGGAAAACGCGTCCGTTGATGTTGTTAATAGATCAATCAGAGGTAAACAAGCTTTGGTGGATGAGCTCCTTGTGACGGAGTTGGAGCATGTTTCGAGGATGAAATCCCTTATAGAACGCCGCAACCGTTGGCATGAAAGAGGTGTCAAAGATTTCGACAAATCACTCGAGGCCGTCATACAATCCGTCTTAGGTGACTATCAAAGGACATACGATTTCAGGAAGGACTTGGAGAGGGAGATCGGGGCCTTAGAGGCTATTTTGCCTTCTTTATCTTAGAAATTACTTTTATTTTTTTTCCTTAATATTGTAACCTTTAATTTAGTTTTAGTTTTTATAAATTTAGTTTTCCTTAATATTGTAATCTTTATTTTCCTTAATATTGTAATTATAATCTTAGAAAATTTTGTCTTGTAGTATTCCGATGCGTTTCTTTGATCGTTAATTGCATTTATTAATGAACCACCACATTTTATTAATTTAATTTTATTTAGTTTAATTTAATTTAATTTATTCATGTTATGGTTCACCAAAGGTCACCATCCTTGTTATAAATACGACCGGGGAGTTAAAAGAAGAATCACCTTTCTCCCTAACCTTTTCTTACTCATTCACTTTATATCTCTTTATTTTCTCTCTAAAAACTCAGATTTTTCAAATGGCAGTCGAAATTGCAGGCCTTAACGATCTTATGATTGAATCTATGAGTTTTTTGGAAGAACAAGTTTTCTGTCTCCTTGAACAGGAGTTGAGGGCGATGAAGATGGTGGTCGGGGCGATTAAAATTCGCAATGATTGTTATGCAAATGACATAAAGGAAATGGAGAAGGAAGCGGATGGTTTCATCAAATCCGTGTTGGGTACTTATGAAAAATGTTGCAAACTTAGGGAAGAATTTGAAGATGATATTAAGATTTTACGGTCCTTAGTTAATAAGGATTAGGCTTAATATTGTATTTTTTTTAAGTTTATCTTAATAATAATATATTTTCGTTGTTACATTTTGTGGTTTAATTCTCTACTCTTTTTTTTTAGTATAAATTTGATTGTTAATTTTGCAACTGAAGAGACATGCATGTGGGTAATGAAAAAGGATCTTCATAGTTTTATAAAATATAATACAACCCATACAATTCGTCTCGTACATGAGACGCTCTGGTGATTAGGGTTTCCAACTGAGGCGTATTATTTAATTTAATAGTTTAATTGAATTTATTCATGAACCACTTAATTTAATTTAATTTAATTTATTCACCTTATAGTTCACCAAAGGTCACCATCCTTGTTATAAATACGGGTGGGTTAAAAGAAATATCCATTTCTACCTAACCTTTTCTTACTCATTCACTTTATCTCTCTTTATCTTCTCTCTAAAAACTCGGAAATTTCAAATGGGAGACCTTGACGATATTGCTATTGAAGCTTTGAGTGGTTTAGAAGAACAAGTTTCTATGCTCCGTGAACAGGAGTTCAAAGTGATGAAAATGGTGGTCGAGGCGATTGAAATTCGCAGCGATTGTTATGTAAAAGGCATGAAGGAAATGGAGAAGGAAGCGGATGATTTCGTCAAATCCGTGTTGGGTACTTATGAAAAAGTTGCAAACTTAGGGAAGAATTTGAAGATGATATTAAGATTTTAAAGTCCTTATTTAATAAGGATTAGGCTTAATATTGTACTTTTTTTTGTTTATGTTTATCTTAATAATAATCTATTTTCGTTGTTACATTTTGTCGTTTAATTCTCTATTTTTTTTTTGTATAAATTTCATTGTTAATTTTGCAACTGAAGAGACATGCATGTGGGTAATGAAAAAGGATCTTCATAGATTTATAAAATATAATACAAACCATACTTATAATAATTCTTACAAAATACGAAATATTAACTAAAATTAATTAAAAACCAAGAGATTCAAGTTGAACAATCTCCCTTTCAATTTTCCTAATTTCTATTAGCGCTGGTTCGCGATTTGCTCTTAAATAGCTTATCATATTATCCATATTTGCTTGCATCCCTCTTGTTATGACCAAGTCTCGTACATGAGACGCTCTGGTGATTAGGGTTTCGAACTGAATGTCAAGCTCTCGCAGCTGAGTGAGAACGTTTCTGCGATCCATTGTGTATTGAAATAAGAAAGCAATAAACTGTCTATCCATCTGAAACAAGTTAATTAAATTAAGAAGCAACAACCGCACAATCAGTTAAATAGATAGTTAAAAAAATCGATTTGGGTTTGGGATTTACTCAATAAAATCAATTGTGACAAAAACAAAAAACTCAAACAATAATTGAAGATAAAAGAACAAATACCTTGATTGATAATGGAGGAGTATGGAAAGTAAGATTAGGGTTTGTCTTTTGAAGGATAATTTTGAGATGAATGTGTTTTGCCTTTTATAATGGGAAAAGGTAGCAGTTAGGGTTTTAAAATCTTTTTTTTTTTTTTTTAAAAGTTATGACTTGATGTGATTTGGAAGTCAAATCGTATCTCAGAATTGTGGACTTTATGCATGCCGCCGGACTTTCTTACACACGCAACAACAATAGTCATTTCAAGTAGTGTTTAGTCAAATCAAATTTGAATTGTTCATTTTTTATTACTCTTTATGGTTTGTATTATGTCAAATCAATTTAAATTGTTCATTACTCTTTATTGTTTGTATTATGTCAAATCAATTTAAATTGTTCATTTCATTATTCTTTTTGTGTTGTGTTCTGTCAAATCAATTTTAACGGTTCAAATAAACAAGTAAAAGAGATGGAATTGAATAAAGTACATAAATGGAAAATACTAGAAGTCCACATTTTATATAATTTAAATATTATACAAATTAAAAACTAACAAACCGAGATGAATACCCAAATAGGAGGAAAAATTGTGGATTTGGGTACAACATCCAAACATACATACATACAAACTAAATTAATTTGAAAAAATTTTAACAATAACATTTTCAAGGGAGTCATTCTCTTCCATGAGAATGATCCTATTCTCCTTTATTTTTTGGAGGTCTTGTATAGCAGATTCATAATCTGCATGCAACCTCATTTGCTCCATCTCCGACAAAATGTCATGACTAATACCCATCTCCCGAATCTTATCAAGGTAGTCGTTGATCTTTATCGCTAAATCGTCTAAGCGGCGGATATAGTATTTGTTCCTCTCCATGTGTATCAATGTTAAGCGCGCGAATGTTCTTATCCATTATATGAAAGAAGTTTGGTGTTTAAAGATTTAGGGTTGTTTAGAGCTTAGGGTTTTAAGAGAAGGAGAAGAGGAAAACAGAAATGAATGGGAAATTGTTGGTTGAGAAACTAGGGTTTGCATTTAGTGAAAGTGTATTTATAGATGAGATAATGAAACAACATGTGTCCTTTCAACTGCCACGGATTTTATTTTAATTAATAAATTGAAATTAATAATTTTTGTTGAAGGAGTTGGGAGTTGTTTTTAAATAAATATGTTTAGGAAATGACATTTTGCCCTTCAATATTCCAATACAATGAGTACTTCTTTAATTAATTTATTGTGTCCTTTAAAATTCTTTAATCGATTTTTTTATTTTATGTAAATAGAAATTATCGTTTTTTTTTACTTACATGATAACGTAACTTTTTTAATCTCTTATATGATAACGTTACTTTTTTAATTTTATCCCGTTACATCTTAACCAAATAATTACCAAATTTATAGAAAAGTTTTTAAATTCTGAAATTGTTTACGTAAGAAATATTTAATCTAAATTGTTCATGTACAATAAATTGAATTAAAAATAACTAAAACAAATGCTAGTAATCATAACAATTCGTGAATATTATTTGATCCAATTACACATTTTACACAAGAAAGCACCATAGGTGACTTGGAATTACGCCAGTTCTAATGATATAATCCCTCTCCATCTCCCAATAGTTCCTCCATTCACCTTCTACGTCGCGATCATCAATCTCATAATAATCTAGAATAGCTTGAATGTCAAGTACGATAATTGCTGCTTCTGAATTAAGTTGGATACGGCCAGTAGACAATTTAGATGTCATTTTCCTGGTAAGAGGCCTTCTTGGCCTAGGAACGACTGGGTAAGTGTCACAACCAAGTAAAAAACCCAACCTAGCGCCTGCAAGATCAATAAATTTCTGACGATTGATCATCACCCTTTCCATGAACTCCTCCCCAATTAAGAACGTCGGATCTCTACTGAGCAACTTGTCATAGCTTTCTAGGGTTGTTACAAAATGAGGGATCGCAATATGGTGACGGCAAGACACCCATAATCTTAATATTTGAAAGATTTTGTAGTTGAAAAAAAAAAGTACAATAGGACTAAATCATAGGGATTTATAGGGAGTGTGGATAATGGTAGGATTAGGTTGGCGGGAGAATTAGGCGGGAATTTTTCATCAAATTAATTAAAAGAAAATGAGAGAGAAAACCTTCCAACTTCCACCGTAAATATTAGGTTTTATTTTTAAAATTATAAATAATTAAAAATAAAATATGAGTAAGAAATTAAAAATAATTAAAAGAAATTAGGGAGAAAACCTTCCAACTTCCACCGTAAATAGTAGGTTTTATTTTTAAAATTAAAAATAATTAAAAATAAAATATGAGAAAAAAATAAAAATAATTAAAAGTAAATTGATATTAACCTTTCAACTTCCACAGTCAAAGTAGTTCAACACAGCAAACTCTAAGTTCATCAACTCCATCACCTTCATCTTCTCAAAACAACCTTCATCATTTAAAAATGTCGAATAGTTTTGATTTAAATGCTTTGTATATCGAGGAGGAGGGAGAAAACGAAGTCATTGACGAGAATGACACAGCCATTGAATTGTTACGGCATGCAGCACATGTTCTGGAAGGTAATGAAGACAATCAACCAGCTATTGAGCCTACGATTGGTGCGGAATTTGAATCAGGTGAACAATTTGCCGCTTTCTGTTATACTTACGCTTATAAGACGGGATTTGAACTTCATGTTCGTAGTAACCAACTTTTGGCTCCCTTCAAGGAGCAGGGGGTACGTCGAAACGGAGTTGGGGATAAAGAACCACGATTCCACATGATGAACAAGATTAGGCTTATGTGTTCAGAGGGCAATACGACGAAGAAAAGCTCGTGTATAACACCATGTAAAATGTATGTATTTGGGAAATTAAATCACGACACTGGGAAATTTGTAATCAGTACTTGTGATTTGGTACATAATCACGATTTGAATCCTGAGGTTAGCCGGCATGTAGTCAATTATAGGCACATAAGCGAATATTTCAAGGCCAAGTTGGTGTTGAACGAAAAAGTTGGCATACCAATTACCCGGAACTTCAACACATTAGTTAGGGAGGTTGGAGGGATTCATAATCTACATTTCAATGGGCAGGACGCGAGAAACTTCATCAACAGCGAACGTCGCAAAAGTAGGTTTCGTGGTGACGCTAAAGAGGTCTTAAATTATTTCGAGGGCTTAAAAGCGCAGAATCCAGATTTTTACTACGCTGTTGAAAGGGACGCGGAGAATAAGCTATGTCGTGCCATGTACAAGGCTTTTGGTGACCCATTGTCGTTCGATAGTACATTCCTAAGCAACAGGTACCATATGCCTTTCTGTCCATTCGTTGGAGTTAATCATCATGGAAGTACAATATTATATGCAGCGGCTTTAATTTCATACGAAAACACCGAGTCATTCGAGTAGGTGTTTGAGAAGTGGATGGAATGTATGGGGAGAGCTCTGACCGTCTTACTAACTGATCAATGTAAAGCAATGGAAGGGGCAATCAAGAAAGTGTTCCCGGAGACTAAACATAAATTACGCCTTTGGCATATTCTTCAAAACGCGGATAAGAATCTAAAAGACCACCCACAATTTCCTCAGATTGACAGAGATTTGCGTACGCTTGTGCACGAGAGTATCACGGAGGAGGAACTACAAGATAAGTAGGACAATTTCATGGAAAAATACAACTTGCGACGCAACAAATGGTTGAGGGGTGCATGGGATATGAGACAGCGGTGGATGCCTGTTTTTTGGAAAGACACTTTATGTGCGGGTATGTCTTCTACTCAGAGTAGTGAACAAACAAACAGATTTATTAAAACGTACATGAGCATAGAAACCGGCCTGATGCAATTCATGAAGCAGTACGAGGATGCCATAGACAAAAAGGTGGAGGACGAGAAAGTCAATAACGCCAAAGACATTAAGAGCCCACTTAAATGGGATCCCATGATATTATTCGAGGATATCTTTAGTAAGGTCTACACAAATAGTAAATTCGGAGAGGTGAAAACTGAGGTATATGGTTATATAAGCACCAACGTCGAAACTCTTCCAAATAGTTTGGGTTTCATCAAGAGGTTTAGGGCCACATCAAAAGTGACAGAAGCATTTTGGAAGAAAGATCGAAGAAGTTTTGAAGTGAGTATTGACACAATCACTGGTGAGTATAAATGTGGTTGTAAGATGTTTGAATTTAGAGGGATCTTATGTCGCCATATCATGAAGTGTCTTGATGTGTTGGACGTAAAAGCTATCCCAGACAAATACATATTGGTTCGCTGGCGCAAGGATTTGGTTAGAGGATACGAAAATATTCGGGTTGGGTACTACAACCCGAATGAGTCAGAACGTGTTAAAAGGTCTCTTGAGATAACGGTAAAAAATGATTACATTAAGAGGTTGGCTATGCAAAGTGAAGGGTCTTCTGCCATTTATAATAGCAGAACCGATGAACTAATCAACGAGTTGGAGGCTCATGCTGGGATACAGTCTATAGATTCATTTGCGGTAGGTGGAGTTTCCTCAAAAATGTGGGGTCGTAGGAGACTACGACCTAGGGAGACTATCATAAACACACCTCAACAAGAAAGTGACATTAGAGACCCCCCGACAAGCGAGGGAATGGCAGAAGACGTATTGTAAGACAGACAAAGAGAAGGAGAAAGACAAATGATGAGGATCCGACAACCACTACGCTCCCCTCCAAATACGAACCCAACCCGACATGTTCCAAACAATGATGCTTCATCCTTTATGAGTGGCTTTAGTGGTACACAAAATACTCCACGTTTTACACCGTCACAAAATACTCCGACGTTCTCCCAATCACAACAGACTCCGCAATTTAGGTCACAATATTCAAATTCTCAATATTCTCAATATACAAATTATAGTCATAGGTCGTAAATAGGAAGTATGAATTTTTTTTTGTATATCATTTGACTTCTTTAAACAAATAATGTATGATCAATCAAAATCAATGACTATTTTCCTTAATTCATTTTCACAGTATTGAGTATATGTCTTCAAGTATTAGACTAGCATTCGGTTAACTTGTGCAAAATTATGCCAAAAACAAAAAGAAAAACCCACAAGAGGATTCGAACACGAGACACTTAGTAAGGAAAGCATGAACGAAACCACTGCACCCACTAACTTATACTGTCATATGTCCAAATCCTATATATATATATATATATATATATATATATATATATATATATATATATATATATATATATATATATGTGGGATCTCGTGAGTTTGGTTCTTATGGTGAGTTGTGAGTTTGGAAAATCTAGACCATTGAATTAGAATAAATAGACCGTTAAGATTGAAAGAATACTAACTATAAAAAACAAGAGAACTGCAGGAATATCAAACCAAAATCATTTATAATCCTCTGTCTAAGGTCTAACCTCAATAAACTCAAAAAACCCAAAATCCCCAAAATCAGAGGAATAGCTTTCTTCTTCTTCTCAATCTTCTCAATCACTAATTAATTCTTATTCTTCTGATTGTTTCTATATTTTGATTTAAGCCAATTAATTACTAAATATTTGAATGAATTGTTTCTCGATTAAGTACTTGAAACTACTCAAGCTGCGATCTTCAATCGAATTCGTCATCATCATCAGATTAATCATCGTAATTATTATCATCATCGAATTCGGTCTCTTAAATCGCGTATAGGTTGATGCGGTGGTAATTATTATCATCATCCAATTGCTGCAAAAGAATTGAGCGAGGATCGACCTGTATAGAGTGAAAATCCTTTTTTCCCCATCAAACTTGTAATATGATCACACCATGGGACTTGGTCGGGAAGCAAATGAGCAATAATACTGCAACATCAACTGTTGTTGAAACTTCCAAATATGTAAGTAGTGTATATATAGTTTCTCTTGGGATGCGCTTGATTATGAGATCTTCGATATTCTGTGTACCATTCACATTACTGTTTTGACCGATTGCTATTTGCAAGGTCATGGCGATGAGTTGGTTTACGAAATTGGGGGAAAATTTAATGGGGAATGCTAATGGTGTTGGGTCGGATTATCAAGCTATGAGAAGTTCCTTTATTATAAAGGACTGATTTGATTAAAGCATGAATTGAAGCTATGAGAAGTTCCCCAGAGCCGACAAGCAAATCGCGAATGTACGCTATTGCTTTTTGCGGCGGCGGTGAACTGTGGGGATGTCTGGCGGTGGATGCGACGGCATCATCGCCGTGGAAGGAGAGTGATGGTGAGGTGGTGGCCAATTAAAGCTCATAATAAATTGATGATAAGCTGTTGATGAGTAATGGTGGAATTGAGCTTGATGATGATGATGGTGATGGTCAAGTCATACCCGAAAATTGGGTATCAAAATTTAACATATCTTCTGGCTCTGATAGACTAGAATCTGACTCATAATCAATTCCTAATTCTAATTCCATGTCATTCTGAACACCCGAGCCTCCAGCTTCCGCCACACTGAAACTGTGTGTTAGTTGTGCATGATCTGAAGAAATTGTTGAATCTAACTCTGGTTTCTGAAACATATCTTCTGGCTCTGATAGACTAGAGTCTGACTCAGAATCAATTCCTAATTCGAATTCCAAGTCGTTCTGAACACACGAGCCTCCTGCTTCCGCCACACTGAAACTGTGTGTTACTTGTGCATGATCTAAAGAACCAGTCCCTAATTCCAAGTCGTTCCGATTGGACATGATTTCTTTTAATTCATTTCTTACTTGTTCAGTATTAAAACCATCCAACTTTTCCTGGATGTTACCTTTGACTTCGTGAGAAACAATTTGGGAAGCATGTATCCACGACGCGGTGGATCCACCTCTGAAAGTACAACTCTTAGCACAACAGTTTCAGCACATCTTCACACCTCAACGTTATCATCTTCAAGCTGTGACTCCAGCAACAACACTTCGTCTGTAGTTCCGGTTATTAGTACAACTACAACAAGTCGTTCCTGGCAAGAAACGATCGGTCAAAATTTTAACAGTCGTACACAGACAATCGGAAGCATTAAAGTTGGTGAAAACATTTTTGAGTTCCACGCCACCGCAAGTCGAAATGTTATTTTTAACACTAATGTAACACAAGTGGCAAGTTAATAACCCAAACTTAATTGTAAGCCTGACGTGATATTTGTACCGCCAGAAGCTCTTAACTTATTGATTAACACTAATGTAACACAAGTGACAATCATGTATCACATTTTGTTTGTGCAGATGTTGTCCACTTGACATTTATGACCTTTGGGCAGAGATCAGCACGTAGATTTTTTGTTTTTCTTTGTTATCTTTCCCTCTTGTATCAACAAGACTAACAATACTACCAGAATAATAGCACAATAACACGTGGTAAAAAAGAGTGAAAAAAAATCAAAAGTAGTAAAAAAAAATCAAAGTGACACCGGAATAACATCACAATAACACGAGAATAACAGCATAATAACTCGTGTTAAAAAAGAGTAAAAATATCAAAGTAGTAAACAAATCAAAGTAACATCAGATTAACATCACAATAACACCAGAATAACAATGACACCAGAATAACAACACAATAACATGTGGTAAAAGAAAGGGTAAAAAAATCAAAGTAGTAAAAAAATGTAAGTGACATCGGAATAACATCACAATAACACCAGAATAACAACACAATAACATGTGGTAGAAAAAAGTAAAAAATCAAAAGTAGTAAAAAAATCAAAGTGACACTGGAATAACATCACAATAACACCAGAATAACAGCACAATAACATGCGGTAAAAAAAAGTAAAAAAATCAAAGTAGTAAAAAAAATCAAAAGTGAAACCTGAATAACATCACAATAGTAGCGAATAATAGTAGAATAACAAAGACAATAACACGTGGTAAAAAAAAACAAAAAAATCAAATTCGTAAAAAACATTAAAGTGACAATGAGAATAACATCACAATAACAAATGAGTAACAATAACAAAGACAATAACACGTGGTAAAAAAAAAGAAAAAAATCAAAATCGTAAAAAAATCAAAGTAATGCAATGAGAATAGCATCACAATAACAGCGGAATAACAATAACAGCACAATAACATGTGGTAAAAAAAAGAGAAAAAAAATCAAAGTCGTTAAAAAACCAAGTTAAAAAAAAGCACAATAACAGCATAATAACATGAGGTAAAAAAAAATAAGAGTGAAAAAAAATACAAGCAAAAATAAATTTGGTACAAAAAGAAAAAGAAAAAAGGTAACATAATGAGAAAATTAGAGAAAAACATAAGAGAAAAAAAAAATCAAAGTTGTAAAAAAAAGCATAATAACACGAGGTAAAAAAAAAAAGAGAGAAAAAAATTAAAGTAAAAAAAAAAAGAGTAGCACTAGAAAAAAAAAAAATAAACTAAATAACAATGCTTTTATATGACAACTAAGATTAATCTTGGCCACTCATCTCTAATTTAATCTAATGGTTGAGATTCCCCCAACTCACAACTCACCATAAGAACCAAAATCACCAAATCCAATCTATATATATATATATATATATAGAATTAGGATCACATGAGTCCACCCTATCTTTTTGAGTCCCGTGAGTCCATTTATGTATCACACGCTCTACACAAAAATATCACGATTTTTTTTTTAGGAAAAAAAAAAAATTTACGAATTTTTTTTTTTTTTTTTTTTTTTTACGAAAAAAAAAAAATTATGGATAAATTTTTTTTTCCTAAGTCTGAAATGTGATATTGTTTAGTATAACCTGTGATATTGTATTGAGTCTGTGAGTCCAGTAGAAGAGTATCACAAGTTATACAAAACAATATCACACCTTACAATAAACAATATCACTGGTTGTACTAAACAATATCACGGGTTATAGTATACAATATCACACCACCGAACCTAATTGCGCCTTTCTAAGTTCCTAGTCTTAAAATGAACGATATGTATTGCTCATAAATCCAATTAGTCGTTAACATATTTAGTTTTCGTCATGCATTACGGTTGCTAGTGTTGTCGTGCGCACATGCGGCCACTACACATGAGAGGAGTGCGGTATATTTCTCTTACGAGCGCACCGCGCAGTTTTTTTTTTATACGAAAGAAGCTTACGAGAACAGGATCGTATATTTGTTTGAAAATACTAAGTACTTTGACAAACTGTTAATTAACAGATGTCTATTGAGAAGAAAGTTGGTGAAGAAGAGGCTTTATTATGGGTTCAACAGATAATAAATAAAGGCTTCTATGGTTAGCAGATTTTCTTTATCCCTTTAATTATCGTATTATCCAGTTCATTTGATGCAAATGTTAATTATACAATCTACGTGACAGCTTTGGAAACATTGCTTAAAGATTTGGCTGGCAAATACTCGATAGGAGATGAAGCCTCAATGGTTAGTATCTCTATCTCATTCGGAGCGCTCATTTATCTTATAATTGTACTTATGTTGATGCATTCTTCTCCTGTTATGATGTTGCATCTTTCTTCTGTACTTATGTAGTTATGTTGATGCATCTTACTACTGTTATAACTGTGCAAGTATTTCTTATCCTTTCCCGTCTTTTTTCTGATTTCAGGCAGATGTATTTCTAGCACCGCAAGTATCTATAGCAATGAGCAGGTTTCACATTGATATGGTAATCATCTTTTCTTCACTGTACTTGGTTGTGTACGCGATGATAATGTTTGGAAAACGACATGCTTTGTCTACATGGGCCCATGTGTTCCAGCTAATATATGTGATAACGATACATTTGCTTGTAAGTTTGGATAATTGCAGTTCATCCCAACTTGTCGACTAACCTTATGTACCATCGTGATATTCTTGTGTACAGTGTGTGATACATAAGTGGACTCACGGGACTCAAAAATATAGGTGGACTCACCGGATCTTGCCTCTATATATATATATATATATATATATATATATATATATATATATATATATATATATATATATATATATATATATATATATATACTAGATTTAATGCCCGGGCGATGCCCGGGCCAATTTGTAATATTAATATTATATGACTATGATGTAATAATACTCTATTGCCGCGTTCTTGGACTTAATTTTACTGAACTGAATATATAGAAGCTGAACTAAACTTGTAGGAGCTTAACTTTTCTGAACTGTATTTATAAGAGTTGAATTAAACTTATAAGAGCTTAATTTATAAGGAAAAAAGGGTAAAAAGGAGCTTAATCTCAATACAATTCCACTCTTATAAAATAATTCGAAATAAAATATAACTATACAATATATTCTATCGCCGGCCAAACTCTTACCCTTGTACGTAAGTTATAGGATATATGAATGTTAAACCATGTATGTTAAATCGATTCGGACTTATCTATTTGGTTTAGAATAAACTTGTGGCATTAGGTAATTATGTTTATGCTTTATTAATTACACTTATTGCCTATCCTAATAGGAGATAATAAGTTACTTGTTATGTAGGACTCTATCTCAGACGTAGGACGATATTACTATTGTTATGTTATTATCTACTCCCTTTATTTTTTTATATATGACTTTCTCACATTTCGAGACACACACTTCTCTCTTCAATATCTCTTAAATTATATGCTTAAATATAGTGATATGTATACTCATATGAAAGAGTTTTTCATAAATAGTTTAATGGTATAATTTTTATAATTTTTTACCAAATATTTTTTTATAAATATTAAAGTCAAAGGCTCGCCTCGAAAAAGCAAAACGTCATATATTACCAAGTGGAGGGAGTAAAATATAAAATATACTCTTATAAACAATATCTTAAGTAGAATTTGTCTTATGATGATGGTTTAACAAAACACATGCTCCATTATATACAAAAATAACTCGTTTATTAGCAATAATAATGAATAATTTTTTGTTTATAAAAATATATCGTCTCACGTGTAAAAACGAATAATATATTCTTTTTGTCCTATTCATCTATGGGTTTTTCTTTTCATAAATATGTGAGAATTATTTTTAAACAAATCTTCCTCCCCGACCCATTGTAGGCCTTACTCAATGGATTCCCTCAAATCTGCCTTTCCCTGTTCGCGAGGTTACTTTCCCATAGAATCTCTCCTACAATATCAAAACAAAATAATTAGAAAAGGTGGAACAATGAACAATGAGCAGAATATTTATTGCATACATCAAATCTTAATCTTATTTCTTTGATTAATAACCACATAATAAATATTTAAACCATTAAAGAGGCTGTAACATGAAAGATAATGCAAAATCTTTCCATGCAAAATAATTAATCAAGAAAAAAATCTTCATAAACACACTATATGAATAGACATTGATAATTATGGGAATTGAAATACCCCTTGTTTTGATACGGTATTGAACATCAATGTACGGATATCAAAAATAGTTAAAAAATCATAAGAAAATCACATCCTACATTCTTACCTCATTATTCAAAACAAAAAAAACATTATTACCTCATTATCCTTAAATACGCAGTAATACTCAAATATAACAGTATCAAACGTCATGCGAGACGGCATAGTTATAGCCTGCAATAAGAAACTACAATTAGAAATTTGACGTTTTTTTTTTTAAAAAAAAAAAAGCATAGATGAAGTGATGAACATGAACTACATTAAAGAACATGATGCGACTAAATCATAAAGCTATGAACAATTAAAACACCCGTATTTTAGTTTCTAAAAAAACACCCATATAATTTACATCACCCTAGAAAATTATGTGTAATATATATAATGTGTAAGTTGTTGTAGTTTTGTAGGGCTCTAGAATAGAATATTGATGGCCTTTTGTAATTTGATCTCTTAGATGCATTAGACGTGAAAACGCGATCAAAGACTGCAATAAATAACATATTTTAAAATACTGCAATAAATAACATATTTTAAAATAAAGGGTATTGCTTTTTCACATACGGATTTTACTCTATCACATACGTCATTTACAATTTTAACCTTGTCATTTTTTCATCTCACATCCAATTGATTTTTTTTTCTCCCTTCAACAACTAAACCACCCTGCCTTCCGCCAACCATCAACCTAATTGAAGAACTTTAGAATTATAAACCCTATTTTTTTTCACTAGTTTTGAAAGAGTAGGCATTGTACTCGTAGAAAGTAATTTGGATCTGATGACGAATGAAGGCGTCAAGACTATACCAAAGATGATTAAGGAACTCTTGGACGATATTAGGGAAAAATTGTTGTAAAGTAGCTAGGATGAACATCATGCCTGCTAAGCTAGAACCCGTCTGTGCTATTGAAATTCCACCCAACAACTTAGAAAATAAAGGGATTATTGAATTTGCAGACATATTTTGTGGTACTATTGATTTTCCAGACATATTTTGTGGTAATTACATCACTACTTGAAGAATTATAATCCATTATTCAAGTTTTAAGAACAATTAGATTCAATTTTAGGATAAAATGTATGTATAAAACCTATTGAGTCTAAATTTAGGAAAAGGGTGTAATATGGAAACTTAATGAAAAAAATGTATGTGAAAGAGTAAAGTCCGTATGTGAAAAAGCAACTCCGAAAATAAATAGGTAGTTATACATCGTTGGAGATTCTATAATCGCTCGAAAAAAGCTTCCTTTATTAATATATATATATATAGAGCATCCCATGAGTCTAGCATCTTAGATGAGTCTAGCATATCAATAAGAACCGTTGGATCAACAAGATCCAACAACCCTCATTCTTCCACGTCACCCTCTATCAATCTGCAAAATTATAAAACTAAACACTTCCTCTTTCACGTCTCATTATTGTCATAAATTTTATCTCTCTACAAGTATTCTCTCCCTCTCTCTCTCTAAACACCATAGTCATCAATTATTCAACAAAAAAACAGACGATCTAATTCCTTCAACCGCCTCTTTTTCCAAAAAACATTAAAAATCAAACGAAATTTTTATTAAAATCAAGCGAAGATCTTCAAAAAAGTTTAGTTAAGATTATATTAGATCGGTTTATCGCATAAAGAAGAGGTATAAATCGCTCTCAATTTTCGTTATATTTTTACAAAAATTTCGTTGTGATTTATGTTATTTCAGGTTGTTGTTGTTGTTGTTGTTGTTGTTGTTGTTGTTGTTGATTGTTATTGTTGTTGTGGTTGTTGTTGATTTTATTGATGATATGAAGAAACTATTAATTGATTTAGGGTTAATGTTTTGCTCAAACTGATTAATTGATTTTTCGCCAAAAAATTAGGTTTAATTTGCATGTTGCTTTTGTTGATCATGAATTATATAAATAAACTGTCAATTGATTGTATATATATTCACTTTTTCGAACATAGAAATTGAGAAATTAATTCTAGTTTTTGTTTTCTTAGTTATTAAATTCTCAGGATACTTCATGTTCTAATTTTCGCCTAAAAATTAGGGTTAACGATTTATAAAAACTGAGTAATTAATGTACTCTTTTGTGTTTGCGTGGGATTGATTACTTGTAATAGCGTTATCGTAATATTACTACTTTGCATAACAGAATCGTAACGATTTCATAAAATCCTCAACTCTTCTTATCAGTAATAGCGTTTACGTAACATTACTACTTGCATGACGTAAACCAACTTGAAATCTTTCATTACAATATTGTATATTTGATGTTATTGGTTTTTTCTCATTAAATTTGATGGTATAACAATTGTCATAAACTCACAAATAATGTTACTGTAATATTGTTACTGTAAAATTATGAATAATGATGGACCACAAGCTTCGCATAAGTTTTAGTTATTAATAGTCGAATATTTTGTTTTTAATGTCAGAATATTTGAAGAAGAAAGTTTGAGAAATCAACCAATACAAAAAAGGCGCGCAAAGAGAAGATATATACAAAATGGAGTAAGACTCAAGCTAATCGGTCATGAAGATAGGTGTGAAGAAGGCAACGTTAATGAAGTTGAAATCCTAGTTGAGGTTGTTAACATTATTGTCATATTTTGATGTGTGATTATGATGTATACTTCTTGTAAACTTTTCACATTAATACGATGTGATATTGCAAATCATTTTAGTGGATCAACTGGGCTAGTCTGTTTTCACTTGATTTTTTATTATTGAAGTAATTAAAGTTTGGTCTTTTAACACTGTATCCGTATTATTTTTATGAATGAATGATGTTACAGTAACACAATTACTGTATCAATGTTACAGTAACATTGTCACTTTTAAAATACGAAACATACAACTTTTTCATTACATTTTTGAACTACTTTATACACCGTTTGATATAATACACAAACTAAATAATAATTATTGTAACATTGTTGTCATGTTAGTTTAATGAATTAATGTTTTTACAGTAACATTGTTACAGTAATATTGATATACCATTTAAAAGTTAAATATAACGAAGATGTTACAGTAACACTGTAACTTTGATTAATGACCGATGTTACTGTAACACTATTGTTGTGACGTGGCAGAATAAGGATTGGTTGTATTGGAATTAGGAGGAACGTACAAAGTTATCTAATAAACTAATAAAGCAATAAAGTGGTGTTGACCATACAACAAATAACACAACAATAATGGTAAAAGTGTCCACTATCATTCCAACTTCAATAACATTGCTTTCTTCATGCCTATCTCCATGATTGATTATTCAACGTCTTGCTTTTTTTTTTGTATATATTGTATCCTTGTGCGCCTTTTTTTTGTGTTGGTTGATTTCTCAAACCTTCTTCTTTCTTCAATTCTTCTGACAACCAAAACAAAACATTCGACAATTACTAGATAAACCATATGCGAAAGTCGGTGGTCCATTATTAATGATAATTTCACAGTAACAATATTACAGTAACATCATTACAGTAACATCATTACTGTAACATCATTACAGTAACATCATTGCGAGTTTATGACAATGTTAAACCATCATATTTAATTGAAAAAAATCACATAACATCAAATATACAATGTTGTAAGGATATTTTAAGTTCAATTACTCATGTAGATTTTAATGTTACTTTAACGCTATTACAAGAATAAAGTTTCGTTGATTTTTTTACGAAAACTAATTGAATCCTCACATTTACCGCAATTTCACGAAAACAAATTCAGGTATGAATTTAATAATGTGAAAACCTTAATTTTTTTTACAAACATTTATAACACAAATAATAAACGGTAAATAATATAAAACGATGTTATACCACAAAATAATCCATAAAATCGTAAATTAACACATAAATCAATTACAACAAAGCATGAGAAAACGAAAGATTGTTAGTTTCACCATGACATAGCCCTAACGTTTCAGAAATAGTTTGAATACAACATATAATCGACATTAATAGTATGAACAATCAACAATAACAATTTTTAAATTAACTAGAAAGCGTAGAACTAACCTGGAAATCGATTGAAGGTAATCGAACGAAAAATGCGATTTCAGCTGAAAGATCTAAATCGGGGTTTGATTAAGTTGTTTAAATCGATTGAATAGATTCAATCCCGAATTGCTAGAATCATGAATTAACTGAATTGATTGAAGTAATAAAATTGCTTATTGCTTGAGTTTCTAAAATTGATGAGATTAATTAAACGTGAATTGTTGAAAATTGGAAACCTAGAATTTGGGGATCTGTAGAAAAAGACGATTTAGAGAGAGATGGGAGGAAGAGAGATAAAGTGATATTGGGTTATGATGCTATTAGGTTAGATTTTTAAGTTTATATAGTATGAGCTAGGATTAATCTCAGCCATTCATTTGTTTAAAATCGAATGGTTGAGATTAAAATGCTAGACTCACCTAAGATACCTAGACTCACTTGATGCAATTTCTATATATATATATATATATATATATATGTGTGTGTGTGTGTGTGTGTGTGTGTGTGTGTGTGTGTGTGTGTGTGTGTGTGTGTGTGTGTGGTGTTATGACAGGTTTTTCCAAGATTTTGACCTGTAGGTACCTGACAGAGTACCCCATACTCGGTCGAGTAGCTGCAGGTGTGACAGAAATGAGGCATTCTGATCTCAGGGCTACTCGATCGAGTACCCAAGACACTCGATCGAGTAGCGGGCACTCGATCGAGTACCCTATTTACTCGATCGAGTAGCACTGTTACAGGAACTTTTCGAAAAATTAAAATTGTTTAATGGTTATATAATTACATGTTTGATGTTTAACATGGTCATTAATGATTAGTAACATGTTTGAACCGTTCATTTCATATGTTGGAAGTCGTGCTTGGTTTTAAAGGCGTATTTGCAACGAATAGTGAAGTTGTAATTATTCTTATTGCATTCATTTTACATCCGTATTGTCTACAAATTATATTTCGCCGGAAGTGTGTCCTTCCATATACAAATGCAAATGATATGTACATGCCTTCTTGACGGTGGTTAGCTATTCGTATATGGTTGCATATATCTTTATGGTTTACTGGTTGTACGAGTAATATGAGTAATGTCAATAATGAATAATATGGTTTGGATATATGTCAAGATGTAAGTAGTAAGTAACATATGTAGTAGTTTGGTGGTGAACTTCGGGGACGAAGTTCCTTTTTAGAGGGGAAGAGTAATGTCGCAAAACAAAAAGGCCGATTTTGAAATTATGTTGTTGTTTGTTTATAACGTTCTCTACGACTTTAGTCACATCTCTTGTATGGAAGTACAACTATTTGCACTTGTTTGTTGAAGTAAAGTTGAATAGTATACTTAAAAGGCGGTCATTGAAAGATAGTCACGAGGTCGTGTGTTGGAATAGAATTATAGTGTTGAGTAACATAGTGGTGCTAAAGTGACATGTTTCGTGTTGTTGGTTGTTGCTAGTGAAAGGGTAACCTCGTAGCGTGTTGGGTAATCGTTAGTTGAGCCAGTTCGTGTGGTGAAGGTGGTATTTCAAGTAATATTTTGTGGGAGTCGGTCTATATGGAGTGTTAGACAGTTGATGATGATGACATGGGGGAGGGTATGTCCGGGGAGTAGTGATTCATGTCGGAGGAATAGTGTTTTTGTCTTGTTTGCGTACCTTGTGCTTTGAGATAGGTGAGTTGAACTTCAGGGACGAAGTTCTTTTTAAGGGAAGAAGACTGTAATACCCGCCCTTTTAGAGACCCTTTGACTGACCTTGGGAGCAGTAATAGTCCTTAGAAGTGCGTGCCAAAGTTACCTTGGGTTGTGAGTTATGTGTGGTACTCGATAGAGTAGAGGCTACTCGATCGAGTAGCTTGGATACTCGATCGAGTAGGGGACACTCAATCGAGTATGTGGGACACTCGATCGAGTAACGGGTTTTCAGCGGGGGTTTATAATCGCGTTTTGTTAAATCCGCAAATCATTTCCGCCTCATTTCTTCAGATCCTTAGGTCGCCTCTTTCCCTTCCCTTCACCATATAACCTCCATGGAAGCCTTTGAAGGTTCTTGTGCCTTAGGAGAGCATAGCTTGATTCGGGTAGCGGTCTTTTGCCAGATGTCTTCTTGTAGGTATGTCGTCATCATCATCCGTATCCTTGTCTTTGCAGTTAGGGTTTGCTTGGTAGTGATAGATGATTGTGTTGTGGATATAGGTGTTGCTTGATTGCTGGATATTTCGTATGTTGGCATGGAGTGGTTGCAGTTGCTTAAAGGTAGGTTCGCCTACTCAGTTTCTGTGGATAGTCTAGTTTGTCGGTTGTCGTGTCATTGTTGTTGTATCGTGGTTGTGTTTGTGTGGCAGCGTATATGCGGTAGTCGGTTGGTATATACAGTTTGTTGGTTGTCATTGTGTTGCAGCTGTCTGTGATTGTTTGTCTCTGGTTCTCGAGGTGCGTCCTCGGCTGAGTAGAGTCACTTGCGGGAGTGGCTTCACGCCCTAGTTTCGCCCTCCGTAGAACCCGCCACGAGAGGGGATGTGCACATTAATGGGACAAGGTTATCGCTCGGTATGATGAGCGGGGATTTGGTGGGTACGGCTGCGGTCCCCCACTGGCAGGGCTGGTCCGGTGGACAGTCGGTGACGGAGATTTATTGGAGTGGGTGTGATTGTGTGTGTGACTGATTGCGTTGTGTTGTGTTGATAGATATTGTTAGCATTGTCATGTCTTATCTCAGTACTGACCTTGTGTGGTTGTCTTGTTGTTTTATGTGTCTGCCGTGATCCCTTATGGTGAGCAGTCTATCTTAGCAGGTGTTGATGTCGTTGGTAGCTGGAGTTCGGGCAGGGATGAGTCTTCACGAGACTTGATAGTAATAGAGTGTAGCCAATGAGTTGTATCTTTTATCTGTTAAGTTGGTTGTAACGCTTGTAATAAAACTATAAATGTTCTTTTATCGACTTTTGATGATTACTTACCTCGGGCAACCGAGATGGTAACGCCCTTATATGCTAAGGAAGACCTAGTTAAGGCTCCTCTGAATATGGGGGTGTTACATTACCCATCGCAACAGGTAATCCACTCCACCGGTGGGGGACCGCAGCCCATCCCCACTAAGTTCAGCTCATCAACGAGTGACAATCCATGTCCCTTAATGTGCACATCCCCTCCCGTGACGGGTTCCACGGAGGGCGAACTAGGGTGTGAAGCCACTCCCGCAAGTGACTCCACCACAATCACACAGCATCACAACTGTCACAATACCACAACCGTCACAACCCAACCACATCACCACCATCACCACAACACCCATACTCCGATGATCAGCAGATATAAACAATTACAAATAACATAATCTTAAATCAATTAACAATAACTGAGTAGGAAAACCCTACCTCATTGCCAATTATGATAAGCATCCACATATAGCCAAGCAAGACTCTGATATGCATCCTACAACGATAACCATCCTCTATTATACAACTATCCTTAATAACCTACCAAGAGACACGAGGCAGAAACTTACCTAATAACGCGAATCGAGGATGACACGGATGACGACCACACACGCATCCTTCCTAAGCAAATCCCATCCTTCCCATGGTGGAGGTGTAGGCTATGTACATGAAAGTGTATGGAGGTAGGGTTGATAGGAGAGAATGGTAGGCTAGGGTTAGAGAAAGAGGAACTGTCGAGAAAATGAGAAATGAAATGAATCTCGCGAACTTGCGTTTTTATATTAACGCGTCAACAGTAGCCATACTCGGTCGAGTACTGGCGTAATCGGCCGAGTAGGCTCTACTTGGTCGAGTATGGATGATACTCTGCCGAGTAGCCTCTGCTAGGTCGAGTCACCAATCCTATATAGTACATATTCCGATCTTAGTCTCTCACCCATTCCTCCCTAAGGTCTTTCTTGGTCAGAGAGTCGGTCATCAGAGTCCTTAAATATCCTGGGTATTACAGTTTTGATAGCAACGTGAGAAAGATATATAAACTTAATCCATTAGTTTCTTTTCGTTTTTACACTTATCTAAACTTCACAAAGATAAAACAAAGTTACGTTGCTTCTCTCTCTCTCTCTCTCTCTCTCTCTCTCTCTCTCTCTCTCTCTCTCTCTCATTGCCATCAAATCTTAAGGGCTAGAGTTATCGTATCGTTGTGTTCTCAGCGTCGTTGAGACCGTCGTATTGTGGGTAAGATCCTAGTGTAGTTTTTATGTTGTTTCATTAATTTTGGTTGGAACCCTAAGTGGGTTAATTGGGGGTTTTGAGAGTATTGTGTTTATTAGATGGTGATCGTATGATTGTATGTTTGATAGGAGGTGATTGCGTTGAAGAATGATTTTGTTTAGCTGATTGTGACGATCTTGGTGATTGCTTTTCCGGGTAGGATTTCCTACTCAATTATTGGTTACATACATGTTGGTTGGTTGATTGATTGTTGATGGTTGTTGATTAATAACATTTGTCTATATCGTATTGGAATTGGTGATTGTTGATTTTGTAATTGGTTGTGATTACTTGTCTGTGGTTCTCGAGGTGCGTCCTCGGCTGAGTGGAGTCATTTGTGGAAGTGGTTCACGCTCTTGATTCGCCTTTTGTGGAACCCGCCACAGAAGGGGATGTGCACATTAAGGAACATGGGTTATCGCTCGGATGAGATTAGCGGGGCTTAGGTGGGTACCGTTGCGGTCCCCCACTGGCGGTATGGAATATCTGTTGCGATGGGTATTCTGGCAGGACTACACACTTTAGTGTGTAGTCAGGTGTGTGGAGTTGTGACTGAGTTTGGGTAATGTGTGTGTTGTATCTTGTATATTATTATGTTTTGGGTAATCAGTAACTGACCCCGTTTAAATGTTTTTAACTGTGGTGATCCATTCGGAGGTGGTAAACAGTTGTCTAGCAGGTATAATATGGATGCGCGCGGGATTAGCTGGGGATGGAGTCGTCACGAGTCTGTTAGTAGTCTTCCACTGTGTTATCATGAGACCTTTTGTTACTTTAGTTGTAGTTTGGTTTTAGAACAGTTGTACTTTACTTTACGTTTGGTTTGTTGTAATCACTTAAACTTATCTATTAAAGTATGTTCTTTTATGGTCTATTTTATATTCATTGCCTCGGGTAACCGAGATGGTAGCACTTTCATGTATTGGGTGATCTTGGTAAGGTACCTTGGTGTATGGGAGTGTTACAGAAACACGCCACGAGGAACGACGTGTCTTGTGAGGGAAACACATCATGAGGAATTGCGTGTCTATAGTAACTAAGGAAGTGTCAAATGTTGCGGCTACTGGATTGAAACACGCCATGAGCAATGGTGTGTTTTGTGAGGGAAACACGCCAGACGGAATGGCGTGTCTGTTCAGCAAGTTTTTAAAAGGCATGGAAAAAACCCCAAAAAATATCAAACCCATAAATCCGTTGATACGAATGGCGTGTTTCCAGCTTAAGACACGCCATTACGAATGGCATGTTTCCTCAATTTCATTTTTTTTATATATAGTTCATCATCGTTTTCCTTTGTCCCTACATAATTACCTGCACAACACAAATGTAACTCAAATTCCCTTCCTCCCTACTTAATTCCACAGCACAACACAAACCCAATTACTCAATTTGAAGACAAAGCATGATCTATTAAAATTAAAATAGAGTTTTACACACCAAATTGTTTAGCACAAGGGGTTTAGGTACTAAGTCTACGAACTAAAAAGTCTAATCCATTCATTGTCTAAACTATTACATAACACAACACAAGTCTATTCTTCAAGTCTTCTTCTTCCCTCAAAGACGAGTCATTAACCGTTTTCCTGTTGAAGGCTCGGGGGTACTTTGTTCAGCTATGGGTGACATGAAAAGCATGAGGTTCCTCCCACCCACTACCAATTTCACTCATTGCTTTCATTATCCTGGTGTGTTTATCGGATATGACACACAACCCACTTCTTTTGGTGACTAAAACTCTTATGCAAGCCATAAACCAAGGTCAACTATCGGTATTTTCGCCTTCAACAATAGCAAAAGCAACGGGAAAAATTTGGTTATTGGCGTCAATTGACGTAGCTGTCAAAATGGTTCCCTTAAACTTCCCATATAAGTGAGTTCCATCAACGGTTAAAATTGGACGACAATGTTCAAACACTTCTATAGATGGTTTAAATGCCTAAAAAACACGCTTGAATATTTGTCTATTTGGATTTGTTGTTGGTGTGGTTGAAAATTGGACAATTGTGCTAGGATTTGATTCTTTTAAACCTTGCATGAAACGAGGTAACATCTGATCATACGATTTATCCCAATCTCCAAATATTTCCCCAATTGCTCTTTGTTTTGCATTCTAAGCTTTGGTGTATGAAATTGTGTAACCAAACTTATCTAAAATGTGAGTAATAATAGATTTCACCTTCTATCCCCAATCTCCCTCAAGAAGGTTACGAATCTCGTGACTAGCTTATGAAACCTCGTTTCAAATTAAAGTGGTCTCGTGGAACCATGTCACCAACACAAGACTCATCTTGAGGCCCATTGTATGTGACAATGGTAAAAACTTGAGAATTATAATCTTTTTGTGTCGCCCTTAACCGCCAATTGCATGGTGTAGGAGATCGCCCACATTTGAAGGTTACGGTATGAGGCTTGGATTCGGCAACTTTGAAAAATTGATTTGCTTTAACACTATATAATGTCACCTCATCGCTAATTGAAACTTGGAAACAATTGTCCAACCGCAAACTCTTTTCCTTGTTCATGTCGAACAATATTCTCCCAAGTTTTCCAACTATTCAATTCCACCTCATCTAATGGATCAAGCTTATTAAACTCAACAAGGGGAGCATTATCAAATATAAGATCATCATCACCATCTTCTTCATTTGCCATTAAATAATCATCAAGTGCCGCCAAATCCTCATCAATCTCATCACCTTCTGAGTTACCCTCAAACTCCCCAACATTTACGTCAATAGTTTCAAGAGATACAAATTGACCAACATCATCTAGCCTAATAGGAATACTTGGTGTAGGATTGACAATATGACTAGTGGAAAGTTCAACAAATATATCCATTGATAAAGCATTTGAATGACGAATACTTGCCCATAATGCTTTAAAGGCTCCCTCATTATTAAGGGGTACAACTTTAAAACATCCGGAACTTGGAAATTTCATCTTCACCCTCAATTGAGTACTCAAATTTTAAATTCCAATTCCCTTATATATCTCTTCAACTAATTCCAAATACGTCATTTTGAACTAGCTAAAATAAAACATTGATTCCCTTCTCTATAAGAAACGCATCCATTTTGCTCCAACACTTCTCCATCCCAATAACACATAAGAGGAAAATCACAAATTTCCATTCTATACAAGAAAATTGAACACATTTAGTATAAATCAATAATTTCTAAACTAACTACAGCCTAATTTTCCCCCAATAAACATATTTAGTACCCATCACCACAAATTCACTAATTTAGGGTTTCAAATTTTGGGAATTTTGGTACAAATACATAAATTAATATATGAGAGCTACATCTAAGCACAAAATCAACCTAATTAACAACAATAAACACGAAATAAGCTAGATCTAACAACATAACATCCACTAAACTAATAAAAAGAAATTAAATTACCTTGCTAATTAAGGAGGAGTGAAGTGAGACGCCGGAAATGCGCCGGAGAGCCACCGGAAAACAGGGAGGGGTGGGGTTAGTTGAGAGAGGAGAGGTTAGGTGTGGGGAGATGTGTCGGAATTAGAGTTGTTTGTGAGGTGAGATGAGAGTTTTTAATTGAAAGTGAAATAATGGGGGTGTCGGGGGTGTTTTGTAAAAAAAAAAAATGATTTTCAGTAAACACGCCATACGAAATGGCGTGTCTAATGCTGGAAACACGCTATTCGAATTGGCGGGTTTAGGTGTTTGTTTTTATTTTTGGGAATTTTCCAAGTGTTTTGAAAAAGTTGTTGTACAGACACGCCATTTTTCATGGCGTGTTTCCCTCACAAGACACGCCATTCCTCCTGGCATGTTTCAATCCAGTAGTTACATCAAATTGCACTCTTTTGTCACTATAAACAAGCAATTGCTAATGGCGTGTTTGGTCTAATTTTTAGGATTTGAAAACCCGAGCCTATGTGGACACCATTTTGACAATTAGTTTCAAAACCGACCCAAAACGACAACTACTTTACTTTTGAGCATTATTTTAAAAACGGATTTATGCGAAGACAAGTATATCTTATAAGAGACATTGTTACGATTTTTATCTCGATCAGGTATTTATTTTTGGTGTTTAACTCAAAAATCTGTTGTGGAGGAGAGTACAGATAATACATTATTACTTAATTATTATCGAATGATAAAATGATCAAAATGCAAGTTGTGAGGCTTAAATTATTCAATGAAAGTTGAAACTTTTCTCAAAATAGAAAGCAAAACAAAATTGAGATAGTTAAAATGGAATCAGAAGTAACATGAATATCATCGATAAGGATATGAAAAATATTTTTTCAAATTTTTCTTACAATTCTTGTAATTATTATAACATGAATCGAGATCGGTCTCCACTTTTTGAATCGTAGAATCGAATCGGTCTCCACTTTTTGAATCATAGAATTGTATAGATTCTACAATCCAGACTGGGAGGTTTAACAACTTATGAATCCCACAACTTTAAAACTAAGATTATGTAAATAATCGAGGAGATAAGCCGTCTAAGTAAGGATCAAGCCATTCGTACGGGCACCCGCGACACGGTGGCACTCGACCACGAAACGCCCCTCGAGAGTAGGGCTGGCCAAATTTAGGTCCGGACCCGAAAAATGGGCCGGACCGGATCATTCGGTCTTGAACGTCATTTAATTAGGTCATCGGAACTCGGCCCACATTGTTTTATATTTTGGTTTTCGGTCCGGTTCGATCATAAACCGGTGAATTTTGATCTGTAGCGAATTGAATAGACAAAAAATTAGGTGTTTTATGACTAAGGCTCTGTTCTGTTGGACTTAAAGTCACTTAATTTCAGTTCACTTCAGATCCCATAAGTTCAATTCGATTGATTCGAGATCCTATAAGTTCGATTCGATCCTATAAGTTCGATTCGAGATCCTATAAGTTCGATTCGATTCGAGATCCTATAAGTTCAGTTAAGTTCAGATCCAATAAGTTCAGTTCAGATCCTATAAGTTCAGTTCAGTTTAGATCCTATAAGTTCAGTTCAGATCCTATAAGTTCAGTTCGGAAAAATTCAGATCCTATAAATTTAGTTCAGAAAAGCTATATATGGAGTATTATTTTTAAAGACCGATACAAAACATTTGACATTAATTATTCGATACATACATTATTATTTTTTTAAAAAAAATCACTCCTCTCATTAATAATTTCAGCGTCACAATAGATTTGGGCATGTTTGATAAAAAGCGGAATAAGGCCATGTATTAGGTACGAAACAACATAGTCAAAAATATTTGGCGAGGCAATGAATCCGTTGTTGAGAGTGATAATGAAGATGAAAGTGATGAGTAGAGATGGCAGTCTCACCCTTACCCTGTGGATATCCATCCACCCGAAATTAAATGGGTGGGATATGGATGGCGAAATTTTTTTGAATTTAGAGTAGGATATGGATATGGGTGAATTTAGGGTGGGATATGGGTTATCGTCTCTCACCCGCTTAACCACCCTGTGGATATCCGAAATTAATATTTATAATTAATTTTTTATTAAATTAATAATTATTTAGATCATTAATGATTTCCTTCAAAAGTATATTTTTTTTATCAGAAATTTTACTTAAATTTAATATCATACTGTTATTTAGGAAAAGTAAAACTTGTGTTTATGTGGATATTGACATATTGTTATTTTTACTAATCTTTTGTTAGTTTAATCAATAATATAATGCGTTTATGGTTTCTTTGTAGTTGGTGTGGCGTACTTGTATGGTCACTTGCTTTGCAAAGACACTTTGTTGTTGGATATATACTGGGTTGCTATTTGCTAACACATATTGTTACTTGAATTATGTATGCCTTTTAATTTTATCGCCACAATTTTTTTACGATATATTATTTTTTAATTTTATAAACTGTGAAAATATCCAACGGGTACCCGCTCCACCCGCTTCACCCCGTGGATATGAATATGGACGGATGAAAAAATATTAAATGGATGAAGGTGGGATATGGATGACCATAAATTAAATGGATATGGATATGGATATGGCTCCACCCCATCCATATCCCACCCATTGTCATCCCTAGTGATGAGGATTATGATAATATGGAAATAAATTTGTTAGAAAAAAAGATATAATATGTGATTTATTTGTTATCGTAATGTAATCGTAGTATAATGTATGAACAAACCAATGCATATAAAGCGAAAAAATGTTATTATTTTACCTTGTATTTTAGTCTATAATTTTTTTTTATCAATGTTCTCTCTTGGTAGGTAGTAGTAGTAGTAGTAGTAGTAGCAGCAGTAATAATAATAATAATAATAATAATAATAATAATAGTAATAGTAATAGTAATAGTAATAATAATAATAATAATAATAATAATAATAATAATAATAATAATAATAATAATAATAATAATAATAATAATAATAATAATAATAATAGTTAAGTTAAATAAAATAAAATAAAATAAAATAAAGTTAAGTTCGGCTTCTATAAGTTCAGTTCAGAAAAGTTCAGATCTTATAAGTTCGATTCGATTCGATTTTATAAGTTCGATTCGATTCGATCCTATAAGTTCGATTCGATTCGATTCGATTCGTATCCTATAAGTTTAGATCTGCTCGAGATCCTATAAGTTCGATTCGATTCGATTCGATGCTATAAGTTCGATTCGATTCGTATCGATTCGTTTCACCCAAAAGAACATGGCCTAATTTTCGCTACTTTATAAAGTAATCAAATTTTTATCTTCAAAACACTATTATTGTAATTAATGTAAAAAATACTTTAATCAACTAGATGATTGATTTGATGAAATTAAGTTTTCATTTTCATAAACTTAAAAATGAAAAATTATTAATTTCGTCCCAAGACCGAACTAGACTAAAAAATACGGGTTCGATACGGTCCAAGACCGAATATTTAGGGTCGGGTTTTGGTCCACCTAAAATTCTTTTTCGGTCTCCTGTCTAGTCTGGTCTGGTTCAGTTTTGGACGGATACTCACCCCAACACGAGAGGTGGTCGGAAGAACAAACACGTAGTATTGAGAAATTAGGAATGAGTTTCGAAAGAGGGGAGCGGGGAGGAGAGGACAATTCGACTTCTCTGTATCTTGAATGAGTGATTCGAGATCTCTATTTATAATAGAAAATATAGTGAAACCACTTGGTTTCGAGTTTAGAGGTGGTAAATAGGTCAATTAGGTCGGGTTTCGGCTAGGTCAATTTGGCTCTAGTTTTTTCGTGTCTGTCACACATGTTGGATAGGGTCGGGACTAGTTGAGTCATTTCGGGTTGTGGGTCAGTTTTGGGTACGTTATCGAGTCATTTCCATTTTGGGGCCACTTCGGTCAGGTTTAGTTGAATCAGGACATTTTCGAGTATGGGTCATTTTGTGTTGACTCATTTATGAGTTAGTGGTAAAATACTTTTGTAATACCCACCCTATTTAGAGATACGTTGACTGACCATTGACCTTGGGAGGCACACCGTAAGGAAGACTATGCAGTCATCGTGACTCGATACTCGACCTAGTAAGAGCCACTCAGCCGAGTATCTTGGGTACTCGGGGCGTACTCGACCGAGTATGTCCATACTCGACCGAGTACCTCGTCTGACAACGTTTTATTATAAAACGCGGTGACCAGAACATAAATCTTTTGGGCGGTTCATTTTATCATTTCTAAAACCTAAACTTTTTTTTCTCTCTCTCTCTCTCCTTATTCTCTCATCTCACTCTACATATCTTGGGTAAGAACACTAATCCGGGAAGGGAGACGGTCTATGCATGAGTCATCGAGTCGAGTTTGTCGTCGCCACCGGTACCGGTTTTTCTTCAAGGTGAGTTTGTGATTAATTGTCTATTTTGTAGTAGATCTTAAATAGCTTAGTGATAGGGTACGATTGTTGTTGTAGGATACGATATGGAGTCATGCTTGATGTGGTGTGATTGATGCGTTCTATGAATTTCTGGAAAGGCAGGGTTTCCTTACTCAGTTGATTGCATTATTGTTTATAAGACGGTATTTGCATTGATTGATTGGTATTATTATTCTGATTGTGGTTGATTCTGATATGGTTATTGGTAACTGTTGGTGAAGCCATTTTCGGGAGATGGTCTTCACACACAAGTTCGCCCCTTGTGGCTCCCATGACAAGGAGGATGTGCACATTAATGATTTGGGTTCGCTCGTTGCGATGAGCGGGGCTTAGGTGGGTAAGGCTGCGGTCTCCCACTAGCGGTGTGGGTTACCTGTTGCGATGGGTAACCTGGTAGGGCTACACACTTTGGTGTGTAGTCGGTTACTGGTTTTTATTGGAGTTTGGAGGATGGTTGCGACAATTGAATTGTATTGTATACTGGCCTGTGTATGATTTCTTAATTTGATTATACAGTTGACTGACCCCGTTTATTATTTTCAAAACTGTGGTGATCCATTTGGGGATGATGAGCAGTTAATATAGCAGGTATTAGATGTTGATGTTATTTGCGGGATATGGATGGGACCGAGTCATCACGTTGTCTAGCTAGCTGTCGCTGTCACTTATACTTTAGTTGTTCTTTTAGGTAGTTTCGGTTTGTATCCCTTTGTGGTTATGTTTTGTATAAACAGTAAGAATCCAATTATTGAATATTTTTTTATGGTCTATTTGATATACATTAATTCGGGGAACCGAGATGGTAATGCCCTTACTTTAATTAGTATTAAAGTGACTAACAAAGAGTATCTTGCACAATTAGTTTATTTGTTGTTATGTAACGCTGTAAGACGGACTTGTAACTAATGAACCTTTCATTTTGATGCATATAATATTTTGATTTAATGCTTGTAACATCGGGTCATCATGTGTCGCTTCAGATAATTTTGGATTACGGTCGGGTGATTTTGGGCCGGCTTAATATTAGACCAATTAAAGTTTGGCTCGGATCAGGTTAATTCGGGTTTTGAGTCATAACTATATTAGACAGTTTGGAGTTACTTTCGGATCTCGGATTAGCCTTATTGGATTGGCATGTTCAAATCGGATCAATTTTGCCAAGTTTAGTCTACACACTTAAGTAGCTTGAAAGTGGCACAGTTTGTTCTAAGTGGCGCAAGTAGTGTTTTTCCTATTCTGCCTTGTTTACGTGGCTTAATTAAGGAAGATGATAGATATGGACACGCCACGCTGACTTGGCATCGATATTTGAATATTACGACTTGAGGTAAGTGTCACGTATCGGAATAAATATTTAGAGGATTCGCCACAAAACTTTGTGGAAGTTTAGTTTTGTGGAAGTTTGGACCCGTTCGAATCTAATTCACACTCTAGTCAAAAGAGCACAAAACAAACTTGATTTAAAATGATTGAAACTATTAGATTCATCCCAAAACTCTAAATGGAATGACTCTTGCAACCACTTGAAATCGAGCATCCGGAAATCAGATATATAGAGTAAGGGGTGAAGGTACGTAATGGGAAGGAGGTACGTAATGGGTGTTTTTTCCGCAAAAAATTATTAAAAGAGGTACAAGCTTAAATAAATGACCCTTATTAAATCGACCCTTACCCAACTTAATAATAATAATAATAATAATAATAATAATAATAATATTTTAGACTTCAACATACCCGTTTTTGACAACAACTTGAATAACTTTGAAAACAGCTTTAACTGGGCACCTTGAGGTACGATTTTCAAGGGTTTTAAGACAGGACTTCGACACAAAATTCTTGTGTATGGGCTAGGAGGTGTTGCAAGGTTGATGAAAAAGCTTTTTTTGGTGAGTAATAGATAGATTCGTGTTGGTCGAACAGCTTGGTTTAGCGATAAGAAGGTGAACTCCATACACCCCCGAAAATCTCCCCTGTTTCGAATCACCGTCTTTTAATCATGATTACTCATTCTTTACTTGCACCTTCACCTATAATTACCAAACCACCACTAACTACGCCATCTCCAAACCCATCAACCGGAAATCCTAGGATTTCTCACCCACCAATATACGGATCTGGCCCATATAATCCAAACTTGATTACATCCCCTCATTATGGGCCAACTAAGCCCATCCCACCGAAGTCCACATTAGGACCTAGAGGATACCCAACACATAACCCGGGTTCGGCTTGGTGTGTTGCTAGACCCACGATTCTTGACCCACTTTTGCAGTGGGCTAAGGACTATACTTGTGGTGGAGGGACGGATTGTGATCCGGTTAAGCCCAATGGACCATGTTACGTGCCCAACACGTTGGTGACCCATGCAATGATCTTATGACCATGTTTCCTATGTCCATAGTTTTTGGTAAAGGGCACAGATTTTAGGTGGTACTTGTGATTTTGGGAGCACTGCTATGCTCATTATTTTGGATTCTAAAAAGAAATTTTCGTCCTTTTTTCCATTTCATTTGAACGTTCATATTTTCCAAGACAAAAATTAGTGTGTTTAGAGAGTCATAAATAATTCGTCTTTATCTACCCATGTTGGCAGGGGCGACCCATTAGATTTGGAGGCCCTTTTCCAAATATTAGGTGGAGGCCCCTACGATGATCGCCTCGTATTTTTTATAGTCATAAGAAAATATGAGACCTTTAATATATGAGGAGGCGTAATATTCAAAATTTCAAATACTATAAATATAAAGTTAATCGCGTTAATGATTCGATTTTAATCATAAAACTTTAGTTATATTATTTTTTTTCTTGTAAAAACAAATATTCTCTCTATTTCTTCCAATTAGCGTATTTATATTTTTACTTCTAGGAGTAAAGTAATTTGAAAAATAAGGCCGCAATAAAAAAATTAGTATGGTACGTGCATCATTGATAATAACATGCATATAACACCATTCTTATTTAAGACCGTCTTAATTTATAGACTATTTTCACACTCGATTAAATTAGAAGTAGTAGGAAAACAAGGGAGTTAGAGGTTTCAGGTTAAGACGGTCATAAATAATTAAGACCAACATTTTTTTTAAAGCGACAAAATTATCTAGAGTCACTTACACTAAAATGGTGGATTGCTTTTAAATATTGAGGGGATACTTCATACAAATGAACTTTTAAAATTTACGAAGTCAAAATTAACAAGAGATTAAAAAAGAAGAAGAAAGAAACTAAAATAATTAATTAAAGCTAATTATTGAAAAAAAAAAAATTAATTAATTAGTTAACTGAGTCATCATTCATCAACTGTCAATTAGTTTACGAGCCTATTGTTATGTACGAGATCAAGGCGGAAAATGAAAATACAACAAAAAATCCCAAAAATAATTGATGTAAAGCGGAAAATGGAAATACAAAAAAAAAAAAAACCCCAAAAATAATGATGTAAAATGACAACATGATGAATCAAGCCTATGACCTAGGTAGGCTTTCTTTGTTGTTTGCTATTAGGCCCATTACCACTATGTCATAAGAATGCTTATTAACATCATAGAACGTAATTATATACTTAAACAATAACTCTTCCTAGATGAGGCCCCCAAACCCATTGGGCCCCAGTTCGGTGAACCGAATTGAACAGGGTCTGGGCCTCCTTGCATGTTGGTTTTATTGAACTGCCACAAACTTATAACGGATATTATTAGTCACAAATGATAATTTGTGTAAGTGAGCCGATGATTCTCAATTTGAGTATAATTGTATTTTGATTTATCATTTCCCCCTCCTAAAATTTGATTTTCGGAACACTTTATTACTAATAATATTTGATGTGTTTATGTTGGACGAGTATGGTAAAAACAGAAATCCTAAACCCCCAATCTCACGCTTGGTATACAAAAGCTCTTATCACTCAAGTTAACTCTTGTTCTTAATTTTTGTGTATTTGTTAAAGGTATGAAACTAGTGTTTTCTTTTTTATCAATGTGACCGGGAGTTGAAAGATATTTCCAACCGCCTATATAAAAGGAGTCATCGACAAAGTTTTCAACCGAAATATTACATAATAAGCTATTGATAAGTAGCATTTTAGTTGTATTTTACCCATGCTTTTATCTTATATTTGACTCGATTTTGTGTGCTTTAAATGTTAAAAAGCTCATTTTGTTAATTAATTAGAAGTAATTAGTTTTATTGCATTTATCTCGAATAATTGGTGTATCTCGAGTATTTGATACTGCTTGGTTTTATTTTGTCATGTAGGTGCTGAGAAGAACGGAATCGTATATTGAATAAAGCGACGGGTCAAGACGAAGTCAAATCGTAAAGAAATGGAGATATTTGTGATTGTGTCCTAAAGAAAAGTCAAATGGCCAAATGACTTTACCAAAGTCACACTCCCGTCATCAACTCCCCTGCAATTTTCATTCATCATCAAACCTGACACTTCATCCTCACCATTTCCACTTTCATTCACTCTCTCCTCCATTAACAAACCTTCATCACCATTCACGCACCATCCCGAGCTGCCCATAAAAAAGCCGACATCTGCCATTACCATTCATTCACTCATAACCTCCATTCACCATAATCAATCAATCGCAACCCGTCTTCAATTCCGAACTCGAATTAAAACCCGAGCCGATTTTCGACCTCCTCTCGCCTTCAATCCCCGCATCACTTCACCATTAAACCACCAACCGCATCAACATGGCCATTTCCGCCATTTCCTCCTCTTCGCATCACCATTTCGCACTTGCAAACTCGAGCACCACCGTAACTCACCATCAACGACCAACTCGTCATTCATACAACCACCATACCCGCATCTCCGTTGCAATGCATCACGAGCAAAGAAGAACCCATCTCACAAACCGCCATCATCAAGCATGAACTCGGGATCGAAACGAGTTAATTGGATTAGAAACAATCGTTCTCTGAGCCGGCCCACCGGCTGCCGCCTCACCGGCCCCCATTCCGCAACAAATCTCAAGATGGATCTCAGCCGGTCAACCGTCTGCCGACACCCTCACCGGCTCTAAATCCTATCAATTTCACCTCAATTTTCCAAAGGGTTTTGTGCCGGTCACACACACCCGGCGGCCGGTGGACCGGCCGTGCACACCCTTTGCGCGTGTTTCGGATCGTTGCTTTACCTTTCCTTCTTCTTTTGTCTTGTTGTGTTGTATCAGACATCCCCTTCCCCCTTTAGTTCAATTATAGTCGTGTATGTGTTGGGGTGTTTATGGGAGATTATTAGAAATATAATTATTATTATTAGTAAGCTTATTATAATTATTAGTTAATTAATATTATTATTAGAGGAGTATAAAAGAGACCCCTCTCACCACACTACAATTACACTACCTTCAATTTAGAATAGAAATTAGATTAGATTATTCTCTCTCAAATATTTGTAGAACCCTAGAAAAATATTTCTCCTCTCTCAATTTTCCTCTTATTAAAGTTGTAATCTTTCCTTAATTAGACTTTAATTACTCATCAAATTAGTTTAGATTTAGTCCTAGTCTTAGTATTTTGGGTTGTATTTGAAGATTTGAAGAAATTCATTCTTCCATTATTCTCCAAGCTTGCTACTTTCCTCTTTGTTGGTACAATTCTCATCTTTTATTTACATTATTTTCATTTGTTTACATTTCTTATGTTGTTTAATTGTTATTCATCAAAAGTATTAGTCTTTATCATGTTTGCAATGTTTACTTGTTTATTGTTGCAATTTGTTGTTAATTTCTCACCCATGAACATGAGTGAGTAGTCTTATCTAAGGTCATAGGGGGAATTTGGGTAATCAAGGGGATGAATTTGGGTTGTTAACCTTTTGAATTGGGTGATTATGTGGTTTCTACTCTTAATGCATTTGAAGTGTTTGTGGAAATGCCTCAATGAAAATTGGACATTTCATTAACATGTTTGGCTTACCTTGGTGCATTGTGCTATTAGATAGTTTTAGAAGTGCTTATAGATGAGTTTTAACGAAAGTTAGAACATCTCTTTGATGCATTCGATCCGTCTTGGTGCTCATGCTATTGGGTAGTCTTTATGCTTTATTTGTAGCTAGTTCATCTCGATCAAGTGACAACTTATTGAGGAGCTTAAGGTGACTAAGAAATTAGTCTTAAACCCTTGACCACTATTATTACCCTTCTCTTGTTAGACCTTGTTTCTCCCCCTAATTTCCCTTTGTGAACCCAAAGACCTTAGCCTTCCATCAATTGAATACAATTCCATTTAGTTTAATTTAACTTGTTTGCATCTTAGTTTTAGATAAATCAACATCTTATTTTTATTTGGCTAAACTAAAGACTTAAACAAACCTAGTATCTAACCCCCGCCATCTTCGTGTTCGACACCCGAATAAATACTACTTTTATTTGGTTTTATAAATTGTTTTTGATTGGGAAGTGACGGCAAATCCCTATATCAAAATGGCGCCATTGCCGGGGATGGCGTTAGGTTATGCTTAGTTAGTTAGAGTCTTAGGCTTAGTCTTAGTTACTTGTTGTTTGCTTGTTTGTGTAGTTTGTGTGCTTCTTGTAGAGTGTGTGTGATTTTTGCCTTACCCTAGTGTGTAAAAGCACTAGGAGTCTAACGGTTTGACAAGTTGTATGCCTAGGAGGAACCACCAAGCTTTGCTCTTTGACTCCGACCCCGAAAGGCTTTTTAGAGCCTTAAGGAATAGGACCATTGCAAGGGTTATAACCTCTTCTCAAGCAACCATAAACCAAGCAAATCCACCCATCCAACCTCTCCTTGAAAACACAACTCAACAACAACCAAACATCACAATTGAGCCTTCATTAGAAAATCCATTTCACAACTTCCAATTTCCAAATAGCCCACCTCAAACACCACCTTCTCATATACCAAATCCACCACCACCACCACTAATGGCTTTACGTGACCATAACCGTCCTAACCACAATGATGCTTGTGACCCAATTAATTTTGGCACATTGGCTCCCAACAACTTTGAGATGCATCCCGCCCAAGTCGGGTTGATTGAGAAGGATTTGTTCGGGGGGCATATTGAAGAGGATGCCCATGCTCACCTCCGGAAGTTTAAGAGGAAGGTTTCAATGATGAAAAAGAATGGGGTGTCCGAGGACACCTTGAGAATGATGTTGTTTCCATTTTCATTGACGGGCAAAGCGGACCGATGGTTGAACATTCACCCACCGGATACTTTCACTACTTGGGATGCCTTGGCTAAATCATTCATGGCCAAATATTACCCTTCCTCAAAGACCGCGATGCTCCGTAATGAGATTCATACATTTCAACAAGAGGATGGGGAGTCTTTGGGTGAAGCTTGGGACCGTTATCAAGACTTGATAGCAAGTTGCCCCCACCATGGAATACCGGAATGGTACATCACTCAAACATTCTTCCAAACTTTGATACCGAGGACTAAGGAGATGGTAAATGCCTCCGCGGGGGGAGGATTTGATCACTTGAGTGATGAAGAGGGCACGGCATTGATCAAGAAAATGGTAGATTCGGAAGCAAACTATGGTTCTAGAGGAAACATGCTAAGAAGGAATGGGAAGTTTCCTAAGGAAAACTCCTCCAACTCCGAGACAAATGCCAAGCTCGACTTACTCACAAAACAATTTGAGAAGTTTCAAAGAAATCAAGTGCACCAAGCCGCAACCTCACATGGGGCACCCATGGAGGAAGTGGCTCAAGTCTCAAGTTGTGAACTTTGTGGAGGAAGTGGTCACACATATGACTTGTGTGCCAACAATTACAACAACTTTGATGGGAACAATGTGCAAGAGGTGAATGCTTTCCAAGCATTTAACAATTTTTCCAACCGTCCACCTAGACCCCCATTCAACAACAACCAAGGATCCAACCAAAACTTTGTCAACCAATTTCAAGCATACCAAGATTATAGGGGTAACCAAGGGAACCAAGGTAATCAAAACTTTTACCAAGGAAGTCAAGGAAACCAAGCTAACCAAGGATTTGGCCAAGGATTCAATCAATGGAACAACAACAATGGGTTCAATCAAGGATACAACAATAATCAAAGGTACAACCAAGGGCAAAATCAAGGGTTCAATCAAGGGTACCAAGGGAACAACCAAAATTCCAACTTTAAAGATCAAGGATATGGCTTTTCTCTTCCAATTTCCAACCAACCTTTCAACCAAGAGCCACCACCTCAAGCAAGCAATACCATGGGAGATGATAAATATGAAAACTTGGTGAAGTTGATAGGGGATTTGGCAAGTAATACCCAACAACAAATCAAGAGCCTTGAAGCTAAAGTGGCTTCCCAAGCTCTCATGAGTTCTCAAAAACCACCGGGTGTATTTCTAAGACAAGGGCAAAATCCAAGAGACCCTATGAAGGCAAAGGAAGTTAATGCTATCATGGTTGGAGTTGAAGAGGAAAAAGAAGAGTCATTTGATTTGTCAAGTAAAGATGAGTTATCTTACACTACTCCCTTTTCCATGGCTATGGAAACATTCCAAGAAGTTGACCATGAGTCCGAAAAAGAGAGCATAGAAGACTATGTGCTTGAACAAATAATGACAATTCATGGTACAAGCTTGGATGTTGAAGTCGACCCGGATAAGGGAGAGATGGTTATGACTGCACCAACCATTATGAGTGAAGAATTTGTGCTTGAGGAAATTGTGAAAGCACCAAATGTGATGGTAGAAGTTGAGGAGAACCCGGAAAAGGAAGAGATGGTCATGATGGAAGAACACTCTTTGGCCAAGCAAGAAGAAGTCATTTCTAGAAGAGTGGACATTAGTGCTTATGAGCTTGATTTCTCAAGTGAGAAGTGAAATATGGTCAAGTCTAAAGAAATCCCCATCAAACTTGATGACCCCGGGAGTTTCTCAATTCCTTGTACCGTTGGTGACCAAAAGGTGGATAGTGCTTTGTGTGACTTAGGGGCAAGTGTGAGTGTCATACCACTTGCCCTTGTGAAGAGGTTGAATATTTCAAGCCTAACCCACACTTCCATTACAATAAAACTTGCCGATGGAACAATCAAATCTCCAAATGGGATTCTCAAGGATATCATGGTTCAAGTTGGTAAGCTTTCAATTCCTACCGATTTTGTTGTATTGGACATCCCTATGGGAAGACGCTCTCGTGTCATTCTTGGTAGGCCATTCTTGGCCACGGGAGGAGCCGTAATAGATGTCAAAGAGGGACAATTGTCATTCAAAATTGGGAAGGAAAAAGTTAAATTCAAGCTACCACATGCTTCAAATAAAACCGTGGTTCAAAACACGTTTGCCGTGGAAACATTAGAACTCCATGAGAATGAAGATGAGAACATGGAGCTCTTAATTTCTTGTGAGCCGAAAGTTAATGATGAGCCACCGGATAAGTTCCTTGAAGAAGAAGTGAATGCTAAAGATAAGTGTGGGGAAATGGGCAAGACTTGGGAAACCGAGTTCAATTCTAGCACCAATGCCCCTCCAAATTCAAAACCAAGAATTGGAAAGAAGAAACCAAAAAGATGGAGGAAGAGATCGAAAGGAAAGAGGGTATGTGACCCTAATGTTGACAAAGAGACTAAGGAAAAGTTTGAAGAAGAAATGAACCGAAAATGGCAAGAGATTCAAGATGCCATGAGTAAGTTGCATGCTTTGATGATGAAGAACAAGGGTTCATGTGTTGTTGATCCTTGTATTGAAGGTAGAAGGTTGGTGGGATCTCGGGATATTGATCCCGGTTGAATGAATTTTTTGAATGAAGAGGTTTGGTGGAGTTACTTAAGAACCACCGCAATGTATATATTCTTCTCCTCTTTAATTAAGTTTTTACCGCATTTTGCATTTAGTGACATGATTCGAAAAGGAGCTAATATAAATTAGCTCTCTTTGCATTCATATAGTATAGCTTGCATCATATTTCAATTCCTCATATAGATTAGATCATGCATTGCATATTTATTTGAAAATCACTAAAAATTTGAAAAATCAAAAATCACCAAAAACGTGTATTTCATTTCCGAATTTCCTCCACACATTTATTTCCATTGGAAATATGTAAATAAATAAGTGTGGGGAGGAAATTCCATCATTTTAAAAATCCAAAAACATGTTATTTATTTTCAAAAATTCAAAAAAAAAAAAAAAAAAAAAAAAATCCAAAAACATGTTCTTTACTTTCGAAAAATTCAAAATCTACCAAAAATATGTTGTTTATTTTTCCTATTCTCTCCCTATACTTTGTTCCATTGAGGACAATGTAAATTTCAAGTGTGGGGAGAGAAATATCCACTTTGTGCATATTGTTTATATTTGTATATATATTTGCTTGTTAATTTGATAAATTCAAAAAAAATGCCTAAAAATTGAAAAATTTCAAAAAAATTACAAAAATATTGCATTGTATATATGTTTGTCTAACAAGTGGCGCAGGCACATACGGGACATTTGAGGCATTAGGAGACTAGAAGACCGCTCGGTTTAATCTTTCCTATCCCTTTCTCCTTTACTATTCTTTTCCTTTATATTGTTGGATATATGGAGGAGGATGGGCTATGTTGATGAGGATGTTCCATTTTGGAACTTGGTGTGTGTTGCTTATGTGTTGCTAGGATTAGTCAAACTTGTTGCACGTTTCAATTCTTGTTTGTTTAATTTCCGCATGCATTATGTCTTGTATATATTTGTTTGTGCTTAATTTGCGTTTGCATTGAGTTTGTGAATACATGTTTTTGAAAAATGTGGTCTAGGGAGGGATTATGATACCCCAATGATGATTTATGTCTTGACCGTGCCTTCCCCCTCCCCATGGCTCACACCCGTGTCACATGTTAGCATATGGAAAAAGGGCATGTCCACCAAGTTTTGGCCGCCTTGTGAGACCGAGAGGACCGTAGGCTAGATCTAGACCTCGACCTAACTACTCAAATGTGAGGATTAGAGCCTCCTAGGGTCGGTGCATTCATACCCGACCCCCACTTAGGATTGTGAGTAGGTCTCCTCGCGAGACGTGTTATGTCTAGACGCATAAGTGTGTCATTCCGTCCTTAGGCCTTGATTTGCATTTCATTTTTTTGTGCACAAGTTATGAAATAAAATTTGTTTCCACATGCATATGAACCTCACATAGCCAAATTGCCTTGTTTTGCCCCTTCCATTATCTCCCTTTTTGATTCACCCCCTTTGAGCCTCAACCTATTCATTTGGCAAACTCACTAAAATAGCTACATCTCATAACCACCCTTCCTTGATCAAGAATTGGTCGGTTTTGTAGTAGTGTTGTAGGAGGTGATTTGGGTCATAGTGGTGGATAGTATACATATCCACTTGGTTCGGAACTTGGTATGCATTTGGCATTGTATATAATTAAGAGGTTTTGAAAAAGAAATGAAAAACAAAATAGAAAAGTGAAAAAGTTGTGAAAAATCCAAAAAGAATTAGTTGTGTTGTATATATACGTGTTAAGAAAAGAAAAAGGCAAGCAACACCCCTTCTCACCATTAAAAGGGGTAGAAAAAGCCGTTGCTAAATAAAGGGGCAATTTGATGTTTTTCCAAAATGAGTCGGGTTTACACAATTTTTGCAAGACTTGAGAAACCGAGTTTTTGTTAGGGTGTAGACGTTACCATTTGTTGAAATAAGAGGAGTACTTTCAAAGTTTTTCCAATTTGAGTTGGGTTTATGCAATTTTTGCATAGTTTTGGTGATCCATGCTATGTTAGGGCATAGACGTGTCTCATGTGTTGCAATAAGAAATGGATGTGATGTGTCGGCAATTCTTGATTTGAACTCCACATGTCCAAACGGTGCTTGCACCAATCCCGTTTCGTCCTACTCCTTAGCCCCGTTACAACCCTTATTTCATGGCTTGTGCATTGTACTTTTTGCATCTCATTTGGACGTAGGACTGTTTTACACATTAGATTGCGGACACGTTCTCACGAGTCGTAGTAGGAGAGTGTTTGGCTACTTTTTGTACAAAAACACCCGGTCTTTAAATGAGTGACGAGTGAAATCCGTGAGGTTGTCGATGGTCTAAGTCCCCTTAGCCATGGGTCTCTTTTGGTTGAATCTTGCGCGTGTCGTGTCATTCTTGGAGGACTAGCCTTGCTTCCCCTTTTCCCCGCCTCATAATTTGTTTCTTTGGCTTGTGTGAACATATTTGGGTTGCTTGTGCCACGTTTAGGGAGTTGGCACCTCGTTGAGGTTTTGAGACGGTTTCACCTAACCTAGACCTTTCAATTTTGAAGCAAAACGGCCGCTTAGATGAGGAAAGCGGTTTGGCTTTTTGTGATGCATCTTATATGTTGATTCGTGCTTAAATGTTGGATGTGTCAAAATTTTCCGCAAGCCCCCACTTGCCTTGCATCGGAATGCATACCTCATTGTGTTTTGGTGTGAGTTGAAGGGACGGAGAAGGCCCGTTAATTGCCTCTCAACGGATATTATTAATTTAGCTAGTCTTTTATATTAAGGGTCTCAGTTTAGTTTAAATGAGCTTACTCGAGGACGAGTAAGGTTTAAGTGTGGGGAGATTTGATAAGTAGCATTTTAGTTGTATTTTACCCATGCTTTTATCTTATATTTGACTCGATTTTGTGTGCTTTAAATGTTAAAAAGCTCATTTTGTTAATTAATTAGAAGTAATTAGTTTTATTGCATTTATCTCGAATAATTGGTGTATCTCGAGTATTTGATACTGCTTGGTTTTATTTTGTCATGTAGGTGCTGAGAAGAACGGAATCGTATATTGAATAAAGCGACGGGTCAAGACGAAGTCAAATCGTAAAGAAATGGAGATATTTGTGATTGTGTCCTAAAGAAAAGTCAAATGGCCAAATGACTTTACCAAAGTCACACTCCCGTCATCAACTCCCCTGCAATTTTCATTCATCATCAAACCTGACACTTCATCCTCACCATTTCCACTTTCATTCACTCTCTCCTCCATTAACAAACCTTCATCACCATTCACGCACCATCCCGAGCTGCCCATAAAAAAGCCGACATCTGCCATTACCATTCATTCACTCATAACCTCCATTCACCATAATCAATCAATCGCAACCCGTCTTCAATTCCGAACTCGGAATTAAAACCCGAGTCAGTTTTCGACCTCCTCTGCCTTCAATCCCCTGCATCACTTCACCATTAAACCACCAGCTGCATCAACATGGCCATTTCCGCCATTTCCTCCTACTGCATCACCATTTCGCACTTGCAAACTCGAGCACCACCGTAACTCACCATCAACGACCAACTCGTCATTCATACAACCACCATACCCGCATCTCCGTTGCAATGCATCACGAGCAGCAGCAACCCATCTCACAGCCGCCATCATCAAGCATGAACTCGGGATCGAAACTGAGTTAATTGGATTAGAAACAATCGTTCTCTGAGCCGGCCCACCGGCTGCCGCCTCACCGGCCCCCATTCCGCAACAAATCTCAAGATGGATCTCAGCCGGTCAACCGTCTGCCGACACCCTCACCGGCTCTAAATCCTATCAATTTCACCTCAATTTTCCAGTGGGTTTTGTGCCGGTCACACACCCGGCGGCCGGTGGACCGGCTGTGCACCCCTTTTGCGCGTGTTTCAGACCGTTGCTTTACCTTTCCTTCTTCTTTTGTCTTGTTGTGTTGTATCAGACATCCCCTTCCCCCTTTAGTTCAATTATAGTCGTGTATGTGTTGGGGTGTTTATGGGAGATTATTAGAAATATAATTATTATTATTAGTAAGCTTATTATAATTATTAGTTAATTAATATTATTATTAGAGGAGTATAAAAGAGACCCCTCTCACCACACTACAATTACACTACCTTCAATTTAGAATAGAAATTAGATTAGATTATTCTCTCTCAAATATTTGTAGAACCCTAGAAAAATATTTCTCCTCTCTCAATTTTCCTCTTATTAAAGTTGTAATCTTTCCTTAATTAGACTTTAATTACTCATCAAATTAGTTTAGATTTAGTCCTAGTCTTAGTATTTTGGGTTGTATTTGAAGATTTGAAGAAATTCATTCTTCCATTATTCTCCAAGCTTGCTACTTTCCTCTTTGTTGGTACAATTCTCATCTTTTATTTACATTATTTTCATTTGTTTACATTTCTTATGTTGTTTAATTGTTATTCATCAAAAGTATTAGTCTTTATCATGTTTGCAATGTTTACTTGTTTATTGTTGCAATTTGTTGTTAATTTCTCACCCATGAACATGAGTGAGTAGTCTTATCTAAGGTCATAGGGGGAATTTGGGTAATCAAGGGGATGAATTTGGGTTGTTAACCTTTTGAATTGGGTGATTATGTGGTTTCTACTCTTAATGCATTTGAAGTGTTTGTGGAAATGCCTCAATGAAAATTGGACATTTCATTAACATGTTTGGCTTACCTTGGTGCATTGTGCTATTAGATAGTTTTAGAAGTGCTTATAGATGAGTTTTAACGAAAGTTAGAACATCTCTTTGATGCATTCGATCCGTCTTGGTGCTCATGCTATTGGGTAGTCTTTATGCTTTATTTGTAGCTAGTTCATCTCGATCAAGTGACAACTTATTGAGGAGCTTAAGGTGACTAAGAAATTAGTCTTAAACCCTTGACCACTATTATTACCCTTCTCTTGTTAGACCTTGTTTCTCCCCCTAATTTCCCTTTGTGAACCCAAAGACCTTAGCCTTCCATCAATTGAATACAATTCCATTTAGTTTAATTTAACTTGTTTGCATCTTAGTTTTAGATAAATCAACATCTTATTTTTATTTGGCTAAACTAAAGACTTAAACAAACCTAGTATCTAACCCCCGCCATCTTCGTGTTCGACACCCGAATAAATACTACTTTTATTTGGTTTTATAAATTGTTTTTGATTGGGAAGTGACGGCAAATCCCTATATCAGCTATATATATATATAAATCACATGTTCGTATATTATCTCACGAACAATTTATTTTGACTGCTAATCATTCCATACATGATACATACACTCAGGGGTTTACCCAGTGTGCAACTGTGCACTAAAGATAGTGCATACGGGTTTCCTCATCGTAAAAAAAAAACTTGTACTGACATTTAAAACGACATAGATACAAAATACCAAAAGACATAACACAATAATGATGATGATGATGAAGACGACGAAGTAGCGGGATGACATTGGTGGTGTTCAGTGAGCTTTAAGGTGTGTTTGGATAACAAAAGTGAAGAGAAGGGAAGGGGAGGGAAGGGGGAAGGAGGGAAGGGAAAGGGAGGGGGAATGAAGTGTGGGTGTTTGGATACACAATTTCCCTTCAAATCTTGTCTATTATGAAGAGATTTTGATTAGGTTTGGAGGAGGAAAATTAGATCCCTCCAAATCTCTCCTCCTCCATTTCCCTCCACCCACATTTGTTATCCAAACAAAGGATTTTAAATCCCCTACCCTCCCTCCCTTTCTTTTTCCTCCAACTCCTTCGATTCAAACATATTGAGGTCATCTGATCTCGGAAGAGAGGAATGAGGAGTTTGGAGGATGGCACGACAGAACGGGGAGGTGGTTGTACCAATGTCAATATCTATTATCGCTCCATCCTTGTTTACTCGATCTCGCCTAGATGAATTTATTAACTTCCCACCAAGTGTATTCCAATTCTTTTGAAAACTGTCTAGTTGGCCAACATCACAGAGAACCTGCACAAGCATTACCATTCATCATTTTCTTCAACAGAGTATTAACTTCACAATCGACTTCATAATAATCACGAGGTTAAAATCGAGTTCATCAAACAATCCAATTCTTACGTTCCATTGTATTATGAGGTATTATTTCCAATGAGCACACTTATGTGAGGGTGAGAATCGAACCCCCAACTTCATAGATGGAGTAAAATAGCTTTTACCACTTGTACTAAGTGTGCAATTCATGAACTATACAACCAGTTGTATATGTTGTACATTGTACAACCTGAGCTTTGTGATAAACTATTCGAGCTTTATGTTAAAGAATATGAGTTTTATTAGAAAGTATTGAGTTCATCCATTTACATATTAAAAACATGAATTTTGAATTAACTCAGAAAGAATACATATAAGCTCGGATTCTTATACCTTGGGTGTACAATGCTCATGGTACAACTGGATGTATAATCTTATTTGTGCTAAGTGTGTGTTTGGCCTAACTTGTAAAAGTGTTTTTGGACTCAAAAACACTTTTTGGCCAAACACATCATTTTCTAAAAGTTAAACAAAAAAATTTCAAAAGTTAAAAATCCATATTTTTGCCCATAGAAATAGAAGCATCAATATGTTGCTTCTGTTTTTGAAAAACACTTTTCAAAAATTAAGCTTGAAAAACAACAACTCATTTTTGAGAATTGAGGCCAAATATGCTCTAACTCTTGTTCTCATCGAGTTTATAACAAGTGTATCATCAATCAATCAATCAATATCAATATTATATATTAAATTCAGAACCTAAGGGACTTCAATGTAATTAAAGAAAATTTATAAATTAATTATACTATATAGTTTTAAATCAATAGCACCGTATGATGGACCAGATTAAGGGATCTCAATGCAAATATTATATAGTTTGGGTTAAAATTAAATTATATAGAAGTTTGGTAATTTTCCTAAACATTTGTAAGAGACTAAAACATGGTCAATTTCCTTAAAATAAAATAATTAATTAAGGTCAATTTCTTTAAAATAAAATAATTAATTAAGATGGTCAATTTCAAGGAGACTAAAAGAAAGAAGATGCTTGGTAATTTTCCTAAATATTTATAGAAGATTAGAAGATGATCAATTTTTTTAAAATAAAATAATAAATTTGTATAAACATGCACACTTATGATATTAATTATTATCATCATAAAATTATGTATTAAATTTAAAATCTATACAATTTTATTAAACTTTATAGTTTATTAGATATATAGATAACATACAAAAATATAATTAATAGGTTATAAATAATTCAAGTTAATTAGATTCCATAATATATAATATTGCTTTATTTTTTCGTTTTGATTTAATGCATAATCCTCTTAAAATTGCATGCCTAAGTAGTAAAAGTAATTTCGTTAATAAAGAAAAAAATTGTAGTAACATTGGATATAGTTATATGATAGTAATCACTCATTTGAATAGTAAAAGTAACAATATTATCAGCGAGATTAGTGAAAGTGGTAGAAACAACAACGGGAGTAGTGAAATAATCAATATTAATGCGGCAATAGTGAAAGTAACAATAATTACGGCAGGAATTTTATGCAATTTTAAGTTAGTTTTATTTAATTGAAAATAAATTTAATACTAAATAGAAGAAGTTCGGGCGAATCGGACACCAATAGTGCAGGAGTAATATACTAATATATACCCAAAAAAAATCATGAAATGGGTAAAAAATTACTCCCTCCATCCCGGTCAATTGTTATCCTTTGATTTTAGCACAAAGACCAAAAAAAGAGGAAGTGACCAATTACTAAATAACAAGTGAAACAAATTGGGTATAAATGATCAAATTGTTCATCAAGTTTATTCTTAAAATAGAAAGTACACCCAAATATAAGAAATGATAACAAATGACCGGGGCAGAGAGAGTATATAGAGTAATTAATAAAATGAATAGTTGAGAGTACATACAGTGGAATTAGGAGTGCCGAAGGCCTTCCACGGGACATTCCAACCTATAAGCCAATCACGCTCTTGGCCAGACGCATTCTTTCCACGGTACACAAGGAAACCCGTAGAGCCAAGCCTAACAGAGGATGGCTTGACATGAAGGAATGCGACCCACTGGCCATTACCTATGACCAACGGGTAGGGAGTCCGACCAATAAAGCCCGTTACCTCCCGATATGCGACTAAACGCAGAGTGTCACCGGTGGCATTGTACACCACAATATGTGTGCTCACACCGTCCCCAAACGCCCTCTTTAGGAGCTTCGCGTACTCATCAGCGTTTGTGCTTTTCCCATTATCGTTTCTTAGATTCATGGCCTCTCGAGCTCGATCTTCTTGGGTTTTTTCCCTTTCTGCGTATATCGCGATTCTATCCAACAAGTAGTTATCAACCACCGCGCCAAATGGATTCGCCATCTTCTTTTTCTTTCGTGTTTTTTTTTTTTTTTTTTTTTTTTTTCTTTATCTGATTCTATGTTAGATGTCTCTTGCTCTTGGTATGTGTTACTCTTATATATACAGCTAAAACTTCTTTTGCCATAAGAAACTACCACACTCCCTCATCGTCATCCTATTTTTCCCATTTCTTTTTGACACAAAAATTAAGTAATAAATAATTTTGAACCACACAAAACACCCTACTTCACGTGTAATTAAATTTAGACCACGTAAAGATTTTCAAATAAGAAAAAAGGGAATAAAACCCGACTAACATAAAAGAGAAAAGAGGGAACAATAGGCTGACTTGAGGGGGTACAATTCACGGTTAAAGATAAGGTGGATACGCTGCCTATGAATATGGAAAAGAAATTAACGACACATTTGGGCCACAATCAACAATAAAAGAGTTAAGAAAAGCACATAAAGATACGGTATATAAATATACTTTAACACATGCTAGTGTTAAACCTGTGCAAATTTGCAAAGATATGTTGTTTACAATTTGTTATTATAAAAAAATATATAAATATTTAGTATTTTATTTTATTTTATTGATCAATTAAGTTGAGTTATAAAATAGTATTTAAGATTATTTTAAATCTGAATTATAAATTTTATTTGCAATTACCGTAAATGATATATTAGGATTAGTTTTCCGAGTAGTGTTGTAATACGGTATGACCTCTTGTTAGCTAAATTTAAGTATGTACTTTGTCTTGTTACTCAGGCGGCTTAAAAGTGCTTCAACTTATAAAGATTAGGACCCTAAAGATTAAACAAATTTTGACCCATTTTTCAAGTTTTTTTTTTTTTTTTTTTTTTGATAATGTAAGAAAACTAGATTGATCATCTTGAATAGGACTAACCTATCTCATCCTTTCGAATGAGTGACATAAGTTGAAGCCATCGACTTTCAAACCACCTAGAAAGCGTTGGACATTCATGTGTCCCATTTTTCATGTTAAAAATAAAAAATTTGACCCATTCTTTTAGTCAAAACCATGCCCATCTAAATTAAAACGGAAAATTTGACCCATTTTTCATGTTAAAAATGAAAATATTGACGTATTTTTTATTTAGTACATATTATTAATTAATTAGTGAAACGGGAAAAAGAATTCTTTTGACCCGTGCTCGTTTTAAAACGATTTGGTTTGCTATTTTTTGGTTTATAATGGTGATGTACTTGATTTAGACAAAATTTAGTGGGAGACAGTTTTACATGAGAACTAGTGATGATTTATTTTTGAGAAGGTAGTGTCCCTTCCTAAATTATATAAAGCCCACATTATTATATTCTTGTCAAAAACCATTTCAACCAAAAACGCTGATGGTTGAAGTCCCAAGATCGATTTTATACTCTAACACGCCCCTTACACGAATATCCATTAGGCTTCAAATGTGGATGTAACTACAGGCATCCGCATACCTGATGCTTAATATTACACTTTAGAAATTGTGAGCACTGTGATTTAAACCCGTTACCTTTTATTCACATGGCTTTGATACCATGTCAAGAAAACATCTCAACCAAAAGTTTAAACCGATGGTTCATATTTGGAGTCCCAAGATCGATTTTATACTCTACCACTAACACCACTTACAATGAATGACGCCTACAAAAATATATCAAAAGTAAAAATAGATATCTATTGACTAATACACTACCTTAAAACGGAAATAGATAACTTTTTACCGGGACGGAGAGAGTAATAAGAACAACTTTCTCGCTCTTTTCGAATCCTAAACAGTAATATGTACCTTCGCGCGCACTTAGTCGCATTACAATAGAGGGGAGGAAGATTCGAACCTGGGACATATTGTCCATAATACATCCGTCTTAACCAACTTAAGCATCTACTCTACTCTATAAATATATATGGAAGGAAGCGTTGAGTAGTAATAAACTAAGTGCAACTAATAAAAAAAATGAGTGAGGCCTTTGGACTTGAAGTATCAATGGCTTACGTGAGAGCATTGCCAAGGTACAGAGGGAGAACAGTAACCCAGGTAGATCTTGCTCGGGAGGCGATTCGATACATCCAATCAAGAGGAAAGAACATGGACGCCTTGTCCCATGCACTTCAGCTCAAGGCGGAATATGGGAATGGTGTTAGCGCACACTGCCTTATTTACAATGCTAGTGGCACTCGACTTGAGGAGGTAGAGAGGCGTAATTGGAGTGGAAGTATCTTTAAGATGGAACCGCCTCGCTCTTTTGAAAACGGCCAGTGGATTTCCTTCCTCCATGTCAAGCCGGCCGTATTACCTCAGGGTTCCATTGGTGCTGTTGTCTATCGTGGCACTGGTATTAATGGTCTTGCTCGCGACTTCCTTGTCGCTTGGAACTGCCCTTGGTCTGGTTCTCAAAACTCGGTAATTAATTAAGCATCATTATATATCGCTTTTATTAGTGATATTTGGTTCATATATGCATGCTATAGAACGACAATAAATTTTGATTTCTCTTTTCAATTTTTGTTCTAATTAATATTAATAATGAAATTATAAGAGTTTTTTGTAAATAACCCCCATATATGTTCCTCTTTTTACAAATAACCCCCTTATATGTCCATTTTTTGTAATAACCACCTTAATTTCTACTTAATTCAAAAATTAACACCCAAACTAAATTACGATGACAATTTTTATAAAACACGATCTATTTACGACATTTCGACTTTAAACTACCTAAACTACCCTTAATGATTACACTCACCCAACCCACACCCTCCTCCCTCACTCATTCAAATCATTCATTCATTCATCCCCAAATTCATCTCCAAATTACAATTTCTTCGGGTAACTTGCCTTTTTTAGGCCAAAATTTCTCAATCCATCAACTTCAAATTTGTACTTAAATTCTGTAGAATGGAGTCATTTTTAGAATCCCAATATAAAGGTAATATAGGAAATGAAGAACATGAAGAAGACGAAGAAGAAGAACAAGTGCAGAATTACTCAAGATTATTGAAATATAAGTCAGTACCAAGCTCATTGTTGTATGAATACACACAAAATTTGAGTGAAAATGATTGTTTGGAAACATACGAAAGGAAGCCTCAAAGGCTTTGTGCGTATTCCAATTCCAATTCGCAATTACCACCTCAATATCCAAAGCAAACTCTTGTTACTGCTACTTAAAATTCAATAAGACAAGGGAATTTTAATTCTGCTGCCTTAAATCTATCATCAGTCTCGTCGTCACTCAAGAAATCATGGCCATGAGGCTCGAACCATCCAATAGACCAATCCGAATCTTCATACTCCGACTAAGATAAACTAAGATAATTGATTTGGGGATGAATTTGGGGATGAATGATTTGAATGAGTGAAGTAGGGTGTGGGTTGGGTAAATGTAATTATTAAGGGTAGTTTAGGTAGTTTAGTTAAATTAAAGTCGAAATGTCGTAATTAGATCGTGTTTTATAAAAATCGTCATCGTAATTTAGTTTGGGTGTTAATTTTTGAATTAAGTAGAAATTAAGGTGGTTATTACAAAAAATGGACATATAAGGGGGTTATTTGTAAAAAGAGGAACATATATGGGGGTTATTTACAAAAAAACTCAAATTATAATGCAGGTTCTTACTGAAGTGAGAGCCCCGGGTTATTTCTCCAGCCGCTGGAATTCTATATATACCGCGCTAAGAAGCTCGGAAAAGATGAGCAGATTCACGTCCGCCGGTAATTTCGAATCAAGTATGACTATCGGCGGTGTCACTTCTCCAGAATATATTGCAGTTCTTCAGCACAAGTTTCAGCCATTACCCGAAGAACTCTAATTCTGCATCCTACCTAAAATGTACCTAAGGCCGGGCACATGTTAAGGATACTTAAATGAAAAGTTTTATGATAAAAATCATTTAAAATTGAAATGATAAAGTACTTTTAACATGTATTTTTAGGGCACAATTTAAAAAATAATAATAATAATAATAATAATAATAATAGATTTTAAATATAAATATAAATAGACGGGTCTCTATATTATCAGAATTATTATTGTCTTTGTGTTGTTTAATTCGGGTTACGTGATTTTTCAGCTAGTTGGGTTTTACTTCTTGTCCCTTGTGGCATCATGTATTATTTTCCTTTGTATCATAGATCATAATGTACTCTTTTCATTTCCTAGTATTCGAGCAATAACAATAAATCGATTGGCCTGTCACTATTTCATTTTGAATTTTATTCAGTGTTTCATTATTTCTCCTTGTGACATATTAACAGTTTTAATAGAGTGGCTATCATTTATTTTCTAAGAAATGATATCTTGTAAGATAAAAATAATGGGATAGGAAATGAGATACAAAAGTGAGCAGATGATTTCTTTTCGTATTTTCTATCAAATTTAATGTATATATATGTAGATCTTTTTGGTCATTACCTAATGCAACTAGGTAGCAGAAATATACTCCGTATTATACGGAGTGAAGAATAATACTATGTAAAAATTATTTACTTTTTAACAAACGGATCAAATATCATTAATTAACCGCCTTATAAGGTATTTTTATTTATTACCAAAAAAACATAAATAGACAAAGCTAAATATAACACTATTAACCATCTTAAATTTTGTGGTCATTACCTAATCTTAAAGACGATTATAGGCAGTGAATGTGTTATGTGTGGGAAAATAATAATAATAATAATAATAATAATAATTCTACTAGACTTAGCTTTGCTGTTGCCTCCCCACCAATTTCATGTAAACTTTTATGATTCTTTTAATGAAAGCTGCGCTTATTATAATAATAATAAAAAAAAAATAAAATAAAATAAAATAATAATAATAATAATAATAATAATAATAATAATAAATATGGTAAGATTTATAAGAGATTCTCACTAATTATGCTAAAAATGAGTTTATACTTGAATATTTGATGAGAATCTCTTGCAAATCTTACCACATTTAAGTTATTAATGTGGGAGCCCAGATTGTTTCTCGGCTCCCCACCAATTTCATGTAAATTTTTATTTTCATTTTAATGAAAGCTGCGCGCATCCCTTTTTTTTAAAAAAAATAAATAAATAAATAATAATAATAATAATAATAATAATAATAATAATAATAATAATAATAATAATAATAATAATAATAATAATAATAATAATAACAACAACAACAACAACAACAACAACAACAACAACAATAACAACAACAACAACAACAACAATAAATACGATAGATATGATAAATATAAACATTTTATTGTGATCTGTACGATAGATATGATAAATATAAATATTTTATTGAGATCATGTGAGAACCACTAATATAATAAGAACTGTGAGAACTCCACCTTACAAAATTTAATTTTTAAAAATAACAACATATTTGGATTAGGAATAGACTTTTATGGCTAGATAACATATTTCTTGGTTGAAAAATTATAAGCTTTTGACGGAAATCGAGCCGAAATACATTTTTTTAAAATTTTCATCCACTTAGTAATCATTTTCATGTATCTAAGAATTTTCATGCACCTAATACTTTTTTTTATAAATCCAGAGCCTCTTTTACTGTATCATTTAATTTTTGTACATTAAACGAATTTTTTGGTTTATTGGTGTTATTTAGCAAAATAATTAGGGAAGTAGTGTTCGTTTGATAGTATTTGGACTTATGGTGTCCACGTCATCACTTTTATTTTATTTTTCGTGTTTTAGGTAAAGCCGCTAAGAACCTTAGCGGCTTTACAAAATGTCATCGTCCAAATATTTGTATCTGTTTAAAAAAAAAAAAAAAAAAAAAAAAAAAAAAAAAATCTAGGAAAGCCGCTAAGGTCCTTAGCGTTTTCCACAAATTTTCACAAATTTCCAACAATTTTACATGGGTACACTACAATATGACAGTAGGTAAGCCGCTAAGATTCTTAGCGGTTTTGCCTTTTATATAAAAAAAAAATCTTAAGTGAAACCGCTAAGATTCCTAGCGGTTTCATATAAAAATTGGAAAAAAATAAAAAGTGATGACGTGGACACCATAAGCCCAAATACTTTCAAACGAACACTACTTCCCTAATTATTTTGTTAATCAACACCAATAAACCAAAAAATTCTACATTAAACATATATTGTTAATATAATTAATAAATTTTCTTTGGTTATACAATTTAATGTACGGTAAATGATTCATCTAAATTTTCGAAACAAAATTTAGTGGAGATTTAGTGAGGGTTCTCACAGTTTTAATTATCTTAGTGGTTCTCACCGGAACCTGAGCCTATAAACATTATAAGGTTTTTCTATAATGACGATTTAGCAATTTAATTACCATCAATCGTTGTTCATGTTGGTGTGCCTTCGTCTGCCTCCCTTGTTGAATCTGTCCACACCGCTCGGCCATTGTACTTGTCGTTGTCCATATTTTCTAAAACAACTCTCTTTGCCATGTTGCTTAATTCGGCAACCGCCACCGTGCTAAAGCTCTGTTACGACCTTTCATCATTGCCTTCTCCTTGTTAGCTTCAAGTTCACCCTAGCAACAAGCCAACAACCCCCGCCAAACTGGCCGGTGGTATGACTCCCTCGGCTTCTGTCCGTAAAACCAAACACACCGCCACATGATCTACCTAAGTGCCTCGTACGTGTGTTTTGTTTTTGATTTAGTCCTATGGTTTCTTTATCATTTAATTACTTATAAGTTTGCCTTGACCCTCACAGTTTTAGGTCATGTCTCACGAGTAGCTACGGCCTTTGTGCACCGCTGTTTTTTTTTTTTTTTTAAAGTTGAAGTTTCACGAGCTGCTCAAGCCCTCATGCACCTTGACGTCAATTTAATTTGTGTCTCACGAGTTGCTTAGCCCCTCGTGCTCAATTAGCCTTAGTGTTCTTCTTATGCGTGGCTTTTGCAATGGCAAGATCCAGAAAAGCACAAGGCATTGGCAGTGCATTGCATCTGGTCTAACTGGGCTCATCGACAATGACATCTTTAACTATTTTTTGGTCCAGTCAAAGAATCCGTTAACTATCACTTTGAATGAGGGAGTTTATTAAAGATATATTAAGATTGTATTGTTAGAGATAATATTAGGAAAAGATAGAGTAGGAGAATATTATGAGTATCATAATATCTCCGGAATATTCTAGTAATATTACTAAGTCATTGTACTAATACGGTGACGTGTTTCAAATAAAAACAAGTCATTATAATCATATATTTCTCTAATGCAGTTGCCAAAAAAAATGACATGGCATCTTAATTTACAAGCACAATCGTAGATGGCCGTTAATAAGAACTCTTAAATATATATTAGGCGAAAAGTAAATTTTTTTTAAAAAAAATACATAAAGTGTAATGCATAAACACACAGTCAGTTTGCTAAATTAATGGAGAGGATTATGGAATGTGAATGGAATATTCCAATCACATCTCATAAATACACATATCAAACCGTTACCTAAATTTTAGCTAGGCACAAATAATATCAAATATTACGATTTATCTCTCTTCCAAGATGTGCAGAGTTTTCTCCATAGCTAAACATTTTCCAATAACCTTCCTTAATTTCAAGATTTACTGACTAAAATACTCCCTAAAATTACGCTGAAGTTAATATATAAGTAACAAAAAAACTAACACCACTGTATAAATTAAATTATTTCATACCAATTACCAAACACAACGAAAAACATTCTTAGCACTCCGTATAAATTATTTGCACTTATGTTGTCATACGTCACTTGAAAGCGAATATGCTAATGGCGGAGAGCAGCGTATGCTTGTACATTTAGAGGAAAGAGCTACTCCAACAAAGACGATTATCTTATCATTAGAGATGCATTTATTAAATTAAGAGGTTGTATTCAATGTTCGGAGTATCGTTTTATCATTTTTAATAATACTCCCTCTATTTTTTTATATGACTTTCTCACATTTCGAGACACTCTTTTCTCTCTTCAATATCTCTTAAAATATAAGACTAAATATTATGATATGTATACTCATATGAAAGAGTTTTTCATAAGGAATTTAATGGTACCATTTTTATATTTTTTGAACAAATATATTTTTGTAAATATTAAAGTCAAAGGCTTACCTCGTAAATGCAAAACGTCATATATAAAAAAGTGGAGGGAGTACATTAATACTCCATTCGATTCCCATTATAAGTCGGGTATGAAAGACCATCAAATAATCGTATATTTGCAAGCAGCGGTAGTTCAATCCAACTATGGCCTTCTTGCTTTATGCATGTCTCGGATCTAAAGATGGTAATGAAAACTGAGGTAGACGACAATAGTGGCTCTTTAAGTAATATTGGTAGATTTAGGTGTTGTTTGGCCAAGCTTAAAAAGTGTTTTTGTAATTGAAAAAGTAGTAGCTTGGCCAAACACGGTAAATTAAAGAGTTTTAAAAGTGCTTTTGAGAAGTCAAAAACTGATTATTCAACCCAAAACGGAGAAGTAGATATTTACTACTTCTACTTCTACTTTTTACATAAAGAACCAAATAAGCAAACAAAAGTTGTACAACAGTTATGCCAAACATATAAATTTTGTGAGAAACCGCTTTTACAAAAATGTGGCCAAACAATTAAGGCTTTTCCGAAAAGTAACTTGTGAACAAACTCCTTTTGAAAAGAAAAAGTCATTTTCCATAAGTAAGGCCAAACAGCACCTTAATAGTTATGGGACTTATGGCTTTTACGCAATTTACGGAAGTTTTCAAATTTTTGTTAGTGTAGAAGTAGGACTTCTCATAAACTTATACACAAATTCTTCCTGTTTTTACATAATACAACACATATTTTTTATAAAAACAAAAAAAAAAGGAAAATGAGATGGCGATACCGGGTGTTACTCAAGTGAGCGACACTCGAGGTATTATTGTAAATCCCTTAGCCATTTTGCTTTCCCTCCATTGAAATTAAAATTTTAAACTTATTAGTGTTAAAGGGTAATTTAACAAAAATGACAATAACAAATAAAAAAAAGATTTTGAATGATTTGTGCAATTTTCGTTCAACATTTCTAGTACATTAGTCATCTTTTGCGTAGTGTTTGACCAAGGGCCAATTACTTATGTATTAAACTATTAATTAGTGATTCCAAAGCAGCACATAATCAATATGGTATCACGTTCGATCAAGCTCATCGCCTCATCTCTTCGCCTATAATGATAACTGCATAACTTGAACACTCATGTTGAACAACCAATGAAAATTACAGAGTACTTTTGTTACTTCTATGTGAATCAAACTTCAACAAATTTAATGAACAAATTCTATTTCATCTTTTAATCATACAATTAAACATATATACCTCAATAACTATGAATACAAGCGCATAATATATTTAGAGAAAATTTTCGTAAGGTAAGTGCCGTTTGACAAATGAATTTTCTCTTTTGTTTTTGTTAAATTGATGAGTATATGATATGATATGATTTGATGAAGATAAACAATTGTTATAATTTGTATTGCTGTATAATAATAATATTGAAATAGTTTAGTTTTAATAAGTATCTCTAATGTTTTGATTTTATTAACAAAATAGATTGTGAATTACGGTTTTATCCCTTTGATATTGGCACCAAAACAAAAAACTACTTTTTTAATTTTTAATTTTTTTTTATTAGGGTGTTACCGAAACTCGGTAACACCCGGTGTCGCCCTAACACTTTCCAAAAAAAAAAATCACAAATTAAGTCATTACATTTACATTGTATAATTATTTTGTGATACATTTTTCACACTATGAACTTATACACAAATTCTTCCTGCTTTCACTTTTTTACAACATTATTGATAAAATCGTATATATCCGTAATTGTTGTGAAATAAAGACAAGAGATTGTAGAGAGAAAGTTAGAGAGAATGGAGGGAGATAAAACTGTATTCTTATTCTATTATGAAGGGTATATATATACAATACAATGGGACATAGTTTCCATAATACAATATATTCTAGAGTATTCTAAGATATGGACATCCATATAATATTACAGTGTAATATTTCATAACACTCCCCCTTGGATGTCCATCGCTGAAGAAGATGCCTCGTTAAAAATCTTACTAGAAAAACCCTATGGGAAAAACGCTAGAAAGGAAAAGAGTACAATAATCTTCAAACACGCATAATAATAGCCGCCTCGTTAAAACCTTTCCATGGAAAACCCAGTGGGACAAAACCATGGATAAGGAAAAAGAGTACAACGCGTGTTTACTCCCCCTGGTGATTACATAACTTGATATAACTTGAAATGATCCATGCTTTGATGTAACTTCTCCATCGTTGAATTATACTATAATTCATCGTAATTGATAAACTTGACATCTTCAATTAATAGAAATTCTTGTTAACTTCAATATCATATTTCTTCGGATATCATAATCTGGAAATGGTCATTTCAGAATAACTCTTGGGTCTTCATTTCAATTAATACTTCCGCAATAGTAATATACTTTCTCCTCAATAAATGACATAACATTATGTATCTAAAACAATTGTCATCTCAACAATCACGATGACATGACTATAGCGTAATAATGCGCTTATCGTGCTACCTCATTAAAAACCTTGTTAGGAAAAACCCATTGGGACAAAAAACCTAGTTGAAGGGAAAAAGAGTGTAGCTTTCCTTCTTGAACTCATTGTCTTCAAGAGAATGAATCCGATCATTATTGAATAATTCATCCAATACCTTTGAGCGATTTTCTTTGCTAAACCATATATGTATGGATTGACATTTTTCATTGTAGATTTTAACTACATTATTTTAATCGTTATGGTACTTCTGGACCATAAGCTCATTTTAATCCGATTTTAACTACATTATTTTAATCGTTATGGTACTTCTGGACCATTATAAAGTCCATAAAATATCGCGCGCAAATGTATGTAGGTTCCGTAAATATATCGATATAATTCCATCATCACTTGATGATATCAGTACTGTTTAATGATATCTGAATCTGAATATGTATGTGGTACCATTATATTTATTTAAGTCATCTATTATCCTTCAGATATCGTGTCACTTCAGGGACACTTCAAATATAGCAATTATATATCATACCAACTGCTTGAACTTGCTATTTCACATTCATTGGAACCGTCAATTCATCTTGACTTTTATTATACTACACTTAATGTGTACTTGTATTATTTTCTGGTAAAACATTTTGTTATATCAAATTCAAAAACCTCTACTCAATGAATTTAATGTATAACATTTCTCTGAACTTCTGGTTCAGTATGGGATCATATTTATTTTTACCAGCTTTTAACTCACATTTCTCCCCCTAAGGTGGTAAAAACTATAATCAATTTATAGTCCAAAATTTATCATAACCACCTTAGATCTCAATTTCTCATATCATCGATGAGAATTTATATGGGCATCTCTGTACAATAACAGATATTTCTGGAAGAAATGTGTAATGCAATTGGATTTTTAATGTCTTTGATTTACAATGCCCAATTTAAGAGATCAACGATTTTATATAAAAATCAATGTGATTTTTAATCACGGAACTACTCGAGAAAAATCATTATGTGATTACTCTCAATATAATGTCAATCCATACACGAACATTTAAGTTCTTTATTCAATATCGAGTAGTGTTTAGATCTCCAACATCATACATACTCAATCTCAGTGTAGTGTCTTGCCTTTAATAAAATTTCTACACGAGAGAATTTCAGCACTTATCTTTTCTTGAAGATAAACTCAAGGTTTATCAAAACGGGTATAGTAAGAACCCGGATGGCTTTAATTTGTCACATCTAAATCATTTCATGTCAACTTTCTTAGTTTGCCCACAATCAATGACAATCTTTTAAAAGAATTGGCTGTGTTCAATAATTTAACTTATCACACGCCACATTTTTAGTTCACTATATTTCTCATGTTAATCTTGTGGTTAACAATACTTCATTCAACCGAATAAATGAGGTAACAATAGGACACAATAGGTGTCTCATAAATGTAGGCAAGACTCATCAATATTCCAATAGGGAATATATTCCTCTTTGACTATTTTCATATGACCTTTCATGAAATATTCACTTTCATGAGATATTTTCATTTCTTTCAATGAACAAATTTGGCTCAATAAGGCCACATCATTAAGCTCAATTAAGGCTTCTTTACTTGGCTCATCAAATGCCATATTATTAGGCTCAATTAAGGCCGCAATGTTAGGCTTATCATAACGCCATATTCTTGATCTGTGTTACAAACAGAGTCTTTATGAGATGTCACATTCAACTTCAAAGAATGGATCAAATTTCATATCTCATTATACTGTTCAACTTCATGTGAACAAGAATCAAGTCGCAAATAATAAATTTGCCTTTCATAAAGACCGCTTTAAACTCAACAGCGGTTCATATTCTCATAGACGTGGACTTCTGGCCACTAACATTTACACGTGAACTTCTGGCCACTTACACTTATACAATATGAATATATTGTACTGATGAGACGGTGTAAAATTATTATACACCTTCAAAACTTTGAACTTCAGGCCAAAGTTACAATATGGACATATCTCTAATCTTATAACTCTTTTGGAACTTCAGGCCCAAAACTATATAATATGTCCCTTTTTCAAATTTAGACCATGTATATTAAATTTCAGGTCCGACAATATATTTCGCAACACTCATAAATCTCTTATATAGTTGAGAAATCCCTTTAATACATGTGAAATTCAAGTGTAATCACCAATAAAATAAAATTGAGAATGTATCACCAATAATTAGTAAAACTAAACAAGTGATGTGTGATCTCGTAGCAACTAGCAAGTTACGCAAGATTAGAAAATTTGGAACTTATGATCTTACAAAAAACACTGATGAATTTATACAATTGAACTCCTAATGGATAGTGCTTAACATTCTTGAATGGAATCTTGAAAAGTTTATTATTACCAGATGCAATAATTCGTCAAAACAAACAAATAACGAAAACGTACAGTATCTAAGAATTACTCCGTAGAAACGTAATTTATGGAACTACATACTTTAATTTATCTCGGGGGTATACGTACAAAACGTGCATTAAATTCTTTAGGTTCATATGAAATACTAATAATTACTCATATATGATAAGCATGCACTAGTAATCAGATCTCATTAAATAATCACAGAGTATAAGGAAAACATACCTTAATTAGCGGAATAAAATAATAAGATCTGATATGAACCTCCTGATTATCAGATCTAGTATGAACAAATTAAGACTATTAATTCCTTTACGCTCAGTCGGTTAAGACTCGTGCTGATAACGTGTTGTGAAATAAAGACAAGAGATTGTAGAGAGAAAGTTAGAGAGAATGGAGGGAGATAAAATTGTATTCTTATTCTATTATGAAGGGTATATATATACAATACAATGGGACATAGTTTCCATAATACAATATATTCTAGATTATTCTAAGATATGGACATCCATATAATATTACAGTGTAATATTTCATAACAGTAATGAATTAATTCTCAAAAAATGAGTATTATCAGCATATAATATTAAAGATTTATTGTAGACCCGTGAATTTTCACGGGTTTAAACCTAGTATCTTACAATGCCTATAGATTTGTGTATAAGCTTGGCCAACGATGTGTGATAATATTTAAATTATCGTGAACCAAATTTTTTAGCCTAAAATTTGAATAGAGCAAACATTTTGAAAATGATGTGAAAATTAGATCGACTCGATTATATAGTTTTACCTAAAATGTGTATGTAAAACCGTTTTAAGATTTACGGTAGATCCACCAACCAAAAACCAGTGACTGAGCCAGGACTTGAAGTCAGGGAGGGGGGAATTTCAGCGGAGACGAAAAAGTAATTTTATAAAAGGGTCTCGACTTCAATCATTTTCCCAGCGGGGGCAAACGCTTACGTAAGAACCAAGAATGATTGAATTAAAGCACGCTAAGTATTCATGAGCTACGAACCAAAGAAAACAAGATCGACTTCAATCATTTTCCCAAAGAAAAATCTCATAGTAAACCAAAAAGATATTGTTCGTGACATGGTTTAACTTCTTCGAATCTTCAATCTCCGCTACGCAACCACTCAATTATTTTTGTTGCCATCTTAATGTACGGTCACCTCATAGGCCATAGCTAGTGACGGCTTGAACCACGTGGTCGGTCGTCGATGGTCCTCAAGGTCCTTCGTCTCCCCCATCACTCATCTATTATGCCACGTTCTGATTTGGTCCACCGTTAATTAGTTTAATTGTTTGAGCAAAGTTCGATAATGCCAATAGGCCAGGTTTAGTGGAGTCGATTCCAAATCGTTTTCACTTTTCATATGGTCGGCCATGCAGCTTAGAAACAAATTAAATTAGAACGTGAGATAATAGATGTGTGATGGAGGTTAGAACTTGGAACATAATAGAAGAGAGAATGAGAGAACCGGGGACGGCCGTCGCTATGAGGCGATAGTACATTACGATGGCAACAAATAAAAATAATTGTGTTTCCAGCCGTCGCTTATCGCTATGAGATGATTGTACATTAAGATGGCAACAAAAATAATTTGAGTGAGATTGAAGATTCGAAGAAGAGTTAATCTTGACTATGATATTTTGAAGTACGATAGTACATTACTAAAATTAGCTATGAACGAAGAAATAATACAAGTCCCTTATTTAGGAAATTAGAAACAAAATTCGGTGGAGATTTAGTGAGGGTTCTCACAATTTTCAATAATTTAGTGGTTTTCACCGGATTATGAGCCTATAAACATTATAAGACCATCCCCAAGCAAAAGGTCGACTTAATCGGGTCAATTAGAATTTTACTCTTAATCACTCCTTATTAACTTGACCCATGTTCACCCTCCCAAGCAAAAAGTCACGACCTGGGTCAATTAATCCAATCATTTTCCACTTTCCAATATTTTCAATCATTTTCAACACTCTACCCCAAACCTCTCTCTTACTTTTTTTCAATTATTATTTACTAACTAATTACACACAAGTTTTTATTGTAATTTTAAAAAAATAAAAGTACTCCAATATATTAAACATTAATTTAATGACGTACACTTCGGAAAAAAATTATTAAATAACAAAGTTAAAATTTAATAATCGAAAAGCCGATTTCATTGACAATAAAAAAAACCGCATACATAATTTAAAAAGCCGCATACATTAAAAAAAAACGTATACATAATTTAAAAAACTGCATACATAATTAAAAAAACCGCATACATTAAAAAAAACCGCATACTCTTTGTACTTTTAATGTTAATACTCCCTCCTATTCTATATATTCTTCCCTATTTCCTAAAACGGATTATTCAGGTTTCCTTCCCCTTTCTTATTTTGGAAACTTTTACTCTTATTTTATTCATTTATCTCTCCTATCACCAAACCCCACCCAACACTTTTACTCATATTTTATTACTTTTCTTAAAGTTTTGGCCCCACTATTCCTTATTTAACTCATAATTATTCATCCCTCTCTCCAATCACCAAACCTCACCCAACTTTTTACTCTTATTTTATTAGTCTCCTTAATTCCGGTGCCCATAAACAAGGGAAAGAATACATAGAATTGGAGGGAGTATATTAGTTTTCTTTTTTTTTATATTGGATTTTAAATATTGTAACCAATTACAATTTGACACATGTAAGGTCAATTCTTGGATCAATTTGAGCAAGTGAAGGTCACCAATTAACCTCTTCTCACCTTTTCAACCCTTGGGTCACCCTAATATTAATAAGTCATTGTACTAATACGGTGAGGTGTTTCAAATAAAATCAAGTCCTTATAAATCTTTCAATGCCTATAGATTTGTGTATAAGCATGGCCGACGATATGTGATATAATATTTAAATTATCGTGAACCAAATTTCTTGGCCTAAGATTTTAATAGAGCAAACATTTTGAAAATGATATGAAAATTATATCGACTCAATTATATAGTTTTACCATGTTTATGTAAAACCGTTTTAAAATTTGCGGTAAATCCACCAACCAGAAATCAGTGGTAGAGCCAAGATTTAAGTCAGCAAGGATGAAAAGGTAATTTTATAAAGAGACTTTAAAAAAATTCGAAAATTTTAACTATAAATTTTAAACGTCGGCGGGGCAAACGCTTACGTAAGTGTTCCGGGTGTAATTCCAGAGCAGTTATTTGTTACCACCTGTGCTTGTAGAATGACGTCTTTGATTGAATCCTCCTTTCGGTCTCCTGAAACAGTGAACAAACTGAGGGCTCGGCTTTGGACCGAGCGAACTCACTCCGACGCTCAAGTCAGTAAACTTAGAGAGATAAGTTGTTGTTACTTGGCGAAATGTATTTTGTAGAGAGATAAAGAAGATATTACCAGATGAATAGTGATATCCTCTCCTCAATGAGAGTTGAGGAGTATTTATAGACTTTCACCTTTTGTCACGTAGTGGTCAAGTGGCCAAGTGGCTAGCAGGTGGAAAGACTTATCTACCATCGGCCGAGGGACCCATGGCAGGCCGGCGGGCCCTGTTGACTCGCCGCCGAGGGGTCTTGGATATGAGTTCGCGGATGTGTGCCCCGGCTGGCTAGTTGCCCCGGCCGGGACCCAAGAGACAGACCGACATGGTGCGTCGGTTAGGCTGTCTAAGTCGTTGACTTGCTTGTGGATATCTTTGACCTTGCTCAATATGTTGACTTGGTCAGCAGGCGCATAATATGCCCCATCAGTAAGAACCAAGAATTATTGAATTAAAGCACGCTAATTATTCACAATTGGTCTCCCTTGTGACGGGTTACCATTTGTGTCGAATATTTTGTGAGATAAAATGTTAACAAAATGGGTTAGTGGAGAAAGGGGATCACATGAATAGTGTTGCAGAGAGAGAAAAAGTGGGTACTTTGTGAGGTAAAATGGTATTCGTCACTCAAGAGTGACGGATATGTGCCGTCACAAACAAGAATTTGTGAATTATTCATGAGCTACGAACCAAAGCAAACAAGATCGACTCCAATCATTTTCCCAAAGAAAAATCTCATAGTAAACCAAAAAGATATTGTTCCCGACATGCTTTATCTTCTTCGAATCTTGAATCTCCACTACGCAACCCCTCAATTATTTTTCTTGTCATCTTAGGCTTTGTTTGGCAAAATTATCTAAAAAGATAGCTGAAATCTGAAAAGATAGTTGAAAACTGAAAAGGTAACTGAAACCTGAAAAGGTAACTGATAAGGTAGCTGAAAATTATAAGCTGATAAGGTAACTGATTATATAAAAATGTGTTTGGCAAACTAGCTGAAAAGGTAGCTGCTGATTTTGATAAAATGACGTAAAAGGACATGCAAATTATTTAATATTATAGAATAAAGGGATACAAAATGTAAAATAAGTCATTTCAGGTACCTCATTTCTCAAACGCTACCCAAGGTAGCATTTCATTTCAGGTACCTTATTTGACCAAATAAGATACTTGTCAAACACTTGCAAAAAAATCAGGTAGCTGAAATTTTGGTCAAATAAACTACTTTGGTCAAATATACCTGAAGTGTCGTGCCAAACGGAGCCTTAATGTACGGTCACCTCATAGCGACGGCTTGAACCACGTGGTCGGTCGTCGGTGGTCCTCAAGGTTTATTGGCTTTGGAACGTCCTTCGTCTCCCCCATCACTCATCTATTATTCCACGTTCTGATTTGGTCCATCGTTAGTTTAATTGTTTGAGCAAAGTTCGATAATGCCAATAGGCCAGGTTTAGTCGAGTCGATTCCAAATCGTTTTCATATCGTCGGCCATGCAGCTTAGAAACAAATTAAATCAGAACGTGAGATAATAGATGTGTGATGGAGGTTACAACTTGGAACATAATAGAAGAGAGAATGGGAGAACCCGGGCCGGCCGTCGCTATGAGGCGATAGTACACAGAGCCGGCCCAGAGACCTGTTTATTGGGTTTTTTGACAAGGGCCCAAGTCTAATAGGGGCCCAATTCTGAAACTAGAAGTCCACAATGTAGGCTATAGAGTGAGCCCTTTTGTCAATTAAAATTATTTCATGTAGAACTCACAATTAGGAAAGTAGTCTAGTAGTAACCATCTTACCAAATTGTAGGTGGTCTTGTGTTCTATCTTTCATGGCTACTTTTCATCATTCTTTTTTTTTTTCTTACAAGTGATACATTCAATTGACTCATCTAATACGGGTAATATCTATATATTTGAAATAATTTCGATCTTTGTAGTTTTTGGACGTAAAAGAATTAAATTATAAGAATTTTACTGAATTACTAAAATGGAGTAATAATATATAGTTGAATTTTCCTATAGTACACGTACTTAGATTTTAAGTTTTAACCGTCTTATAAGGGTCACCACTTGAATATAAATAAAAGTATTGGTGCGACACATACGTTTTTTTAATCAATGTCACTAAAGATTTAATTGTATTGGAAAATGAAATGTGAATTACTTCTAAAGTGTCCTATTTTACAATTTTGTCTAGGACCTCAAAATGTACAGAATCGGCCCTGATAGTACATTACGATGACAACAAATAAAAATAATTGTGTTTCCAGCTGTCGCTTATCGCTATGAGGTGATTGTACATTAAGATGGCAAGTTGGCAACAAAAATAATTTGAGTGAGATTGAAGATTTGAAGAAGAGTTAATCTTGGCTATGATATTTTGAAGTGCGATAGTACATTACTAGAATTAGCTATGAGCTAAGAAATAATACAAGTCCCTTATTTAGGAAATTAGAAATTACTCGTTTATAAAAAATTTCCTAAAATTACTCGCTTAATATACATATTTTTTGAAAAAAATGATTTAAAACTCCATTTAACTGACTTATTCCGTTTGTTTTGGAACTCTTCCTCTACAATTAGTAGACTATACCTCCTGTGGTATAGTGTTATTATACAACCAAGGGTAGTTTAGTCAATTCCTTCCTAATTTTTGTTTTCCTAATTTTTTTTCCCCTAATTTCAATATTCAGTAACTGAATATTCAACGTAGTCAAGATATTTCTCCTCCTATCTCTCTTTTTCTCCTAATTTATCTAACTGATTAACAATTATGCAGTTCCTCAATTTGCTATTCCTTCAATATTATTTTTTCTCTTCATTAAGTCACAATCTTTAATCAGAATGAAAAATATATATAAGAATTTCAATCTATGGTTGATGAAGCTTCTACGACGAATGTTACAAATTTATCATCAACAATGGGCGATGGAGTTTCTAAGGGAATTGGAACGTCAATGAAAATTGTTGCATTTAATCAAGTATCAATGAGTTTGGAAAGACAACCAGATGAAAAATCTCCTTGTCAAGGTAATTTTTGTTAGTTTTATGTGTTACATGACTACATCAATGTATTCATACTGGAAGATATAATTTTCATCGGTAAAGTCATTAACTTTGGCAATGTTTTGTTATAGAAGACGTGCTTTTCGTCCATGTTACTCGATAAGCCTGTTTAATAGCTCATAAAGTTTATGAGTTTTGCTCCATTTCTCTGTTATATATTAAAATTTAATTTTGCTCGGAAACGTTACATGACAACTCAATAGGTTAGTAGTTGTGCTCTGATTGTTTGATATACATGGCGATTTTACTTTTGCTCGGAAAATTTACACCACAGCTCATTAAGTTACTAGTTTTGCTTCTGATTATTTGATATACATGAAGCTCTTACTTTTGCTCGTAAAATTTACATGATAGCTCGATAAGTTACTAGTTGTGATCCTGATTGTTTATGTACATGCTGATTTTACCTTTGCTCAGAAAATTTACACGACAGCTCAATACGTTAGTAGTTGTGCTCCTGATTTTTTGATGTACATGACGATTTTCTTTTTGCTCGGGAAAATTACACGATAACTCAGTGGGTTGGTGGTTATTGCAACTGGTTTCATAGTGTTTGCATCATACATTGAATAAGATATAGTAATTCTCATTGTTTTTGCATTTTGTATCCTCAAGAATCAGTTGTCGACGAATGTTTTTGGTAGATGAAACAATAGATTTATCATCACCAATGGCCAGCGAGACTTTTAAGGAAATTGATACTTCAATGGATATTGTATTGTTGGAGTCAATATCAACGAATCCGGAGAAACAACATGAAGTTACTGCTCCTCATAAAGGTAAAAATCAATAATTGTTTGTTTGCTCAATACTTTTATTGAACAACTCAATAAGTTATTTGTGTTGCTCGAATTGTTTTGCGTACAAATAATTATTTTTAACTTTGCTCGGAAAATTGAAATGATAGCTCATTAAATCATAATTTGTTAGTATCGTAAATAGATGATAAACGGTAATTTTATAAAAATGTAATATGTTGTTTTGCTCAATAATTTTACTGAACAGCTCAATAAGTTATTTGTCTTACTCGAATTGTTTTGCGTACAACTATTTATTTATAACATTGCTCGGAAAATTTAAATGATAGCTCATTAAATCATAATTTGTTAGTATCGTAAGTAGACGAGGAACAGTAATTTTATCAAAATTGTAATATGTTGTGTTGCTCAATACTTTTGTTGAACAGCTCAATAAGTTATTTGTCTTGCTCGAATTGTTTTGCGTACAACTATTTTTTTAAAACATTGCTCGGAAAATTTAAATGATAGCTCATTAAATCATAATTTGTTAGTATCGTAAATAGACGATTAACTTAGACATTGCTCGAATTGTTTTGCGTACAACTATTTATTTAAAACGGTAATTTTATCAAAATGTAATATGTTGTTGATATATTTTTTTTCCAGGTGCCAACAATTCTTTTTCTTGTGTTGAATCTGAACAATCGAAGTTGATTGGACGTGTATTTGATTCAGAGGATGATGCTTACGAAGCTTATCTTAGATATTCGTTTGGAGATTGGAGGGTCTAAAGGTAAGGTTGCAGGCCCTGTGTGGAGATTGGATATGCAGCGCCATTTTCATAAGCTCATTATTGCTAGCAGTGAAAATGGGATCACAAGGGGCATTGTTAATGATTACTTTGAGAAGGCAAGGAAAGAGGTTGAGGCTGTACTAGGTGGCATCCAATTCTCGGACGTTGAAGTTGACGATGTTGATATAATACAAAATCCAAAGGGGAAGACAAAGAAGGGGGGAAGGTTTACTAGGAAGAGGAGTTTGATAGATATCCAAACTAGTCGAGCTCGTGGGAAATTCAAAGCCGCTAAGACTCGTGCACGTAAAAAGGCAGCAAATGATGTAGAGAAAGAAGGAGATAGAGTTGGAGGTGTGCCTCTGTAACACCCCCATACTCCAAGTGCCTTACCAGGACCACCCAGGTATAAGGATGTCACCATCTCGGTTACCCGAGGCATGATAATCATAAGACAATGAAGAAACATACTTTATTAAATAAGTTTAAGTGATTACATACCAAAACCAACTGTAAGCAAAATACAATTGTTCTCAAACTATAAACCAACTAAAAGGAACTATTCCAATAAACACAGCGGAAGACTAAAGACTCTGATATGTGATGACTCCATCCCCAGCTAGATCCCACGCGTATCCAAGATATACCTGCCAAGCACTGCTCACCACCCCCGAATGGATCACCACAGTTTTTAAAACATTTAAACGGGGTCAGTACTAATCACACAATCAATACAGATAACAATAATAAGATAAACAGACAGCTGAACTGTCACACACACACACACACACACACACACACACACACACACACACAGCCAACCAACCGTCTCAATCACTGACTGTCCACTGGACCAGCCCTGCCAGTGGGGGACCGCAGCCGTTCCCACCTAAGCCCCGCTCATCATACGAGCGATAACCCTGTCCCATTAATGTGCACATCCCCTTTCGTGGCGGGTTCCACGAAGGGCGAAACTAGGGCGTGAGATCACTCCCGCAAGTGACCCCACTCAGCCGAGAACGCATCTCGAGAGCCAAAGAAACCAATCACAATCACAATCATAAACATCATGTTAAACAACTAACTACAGCACATCACCAATATCCCATTATGGGACTAATACTGAGTAGGAAATCCTACCTGGAAAGCACAACACGCAGACGGTATCTACAGCTGTATCAAAACGGCTCCTCTACGAATTCTCCTCCTACCATACAACACATCGATGCTACCATTCAAATACTACTCATAAAAACCCCCAATTCCTAAATTAGGGTTTCATCAATCTTAACAAAACATTATATAAATTATGTTAAAAGCTTACCCTTGACGCAAGGAACTCAACGACACGAACAACGACAAGAACTGACCGTCTGAACTCCGGGAATTGCTAAGAATGCGATTAGGAAGATGACTGACTGCTTTCTCTCTTAAACAGGTTTTAGGTTTTGGTAAAAGTGTTTTAAAACAACGACGATTATGTTTAAATACCCTAATCGCATAATTAACAAAACCCGAGAAAATCCCCCGTAAAACCGGACACTCGATCGAGTACCCAAGGCTACTCGATCGAGTACCCCAGCTACTCGATCGAGTACCCAACAGGTCAGAAACTATTTTATTTCGCAACTTGCCCTTACTCGACAGAGTAAGGGCTACTCGATAGAGTACCCCAAGACATATAAATACGGAGTATTACAGTCTTCCCTCCTTAAAAGGAACTTCGTCCCCGAAGTTCAACCCATACATAAAAACAACCATACTAACTCGACCAAGACACAACAACATAACTAAGAACTCAAGAACTCGACCAAACATAAAACATGAACTTTTAACACCCACTCCACCAACTATGTTTACTTCCCTAACATGACTCACGATATCGTATCCACCACAGATATATCTCTCACGACACCAACTCCATACATAACCAACTACCATCCTCTAATGCTGCTAGCTCCATAATATCATCCACTATCAAATCCAAAATCAAGACACTCATAGACATCAAACGGAATGTTACATTCTACCACCCTTAAAAGGAACTTCGTCCTCGAAGTTTACTCACACTCATAATCTCATCATCCAACTGTCAACACTATCGAAGTATTCTCGCATTCCTAACATCAAACTACTACAAGCACGTCCGTGACCTTTTAACACTATCAACCACAACATATACAAATCCATATCTTATGCTACACCAACACTCTACTTCCAAATATACTACCATATGAACAACCATCAAAATCTCTTTTATCGCATCCTACTCCTCTTAAGATAAATGTTACGTCCTCGTAACTCACTAATACTAAATCCTAGATATATCTTTCCCTTTTCTCATCACCACCGCATGTCAAAGATAATCACCTATAACCTAAACACTCGCCATGCACATATCCAAGGCTTTCTTACTTAAACATTTTTCATACCTCAACTCATACGGCACACCACCTAATCTATACCATAAAACGCGTGGCAAAAATACCATACTAACTCTCCATTCTTACTGCAAAACAACATACCTCTCTATGTAAGGCACCTATCTCCCAAAAGCATAACTCACGATCCACACTCGTTACGTACACGCACACTAGATCCTCAAGTTCTTTCTTCCATTACCACAAAACTCATACACAACTTAACATGACACTAATTCCCAATACCCTACACTCACTGTCTCAACAAAAGATTATGAACCACCTGCATCTTTCGGGTCATTACCACACATGTTCTACGACTCACTTGCCATTACCATGTCTACTGAAACCTTAACTAGAACAAGATCATAATTATTGTAACAACCTCTCACAACCGTGTCCCATTAACAGAATGTCACTATACTATGACAACAACGAAAACATATACAACTCTATGTATATCATACTCTACCCTCATTCCCAACATAACCAGGTAAAGAAAACATCAATAAACAAGACAACTGTCTATCTACACAAACTGAAACTCGCAGGGAACAACATCAAACAAAACAACAATCTATGTATTACTGGTATGCACTTTCGAAAACTCGTATCATAATCATCCCGCCTACTCCACCACAACCGGTGACGGCATCACAACACCGCCACCAACAACCACACCGTAGTGCGAAAATACCCGCATCACAACACTAAATATCGTGCCCGGATCACCACCCGAGGCACAACAACCACATCGATAGACATCACAACTGTATACAACTCCCACAAACACTGACTCAGAATAACTTTTCAGACAAGAAAAACTTACTCAAATCCACTTTACTAAATCATAACACAACATATTTTATGAATTAAACAGATAATAACCTCGTGAATATCATCCCCTTACCATATCACAGATTGACATGTATCATGAATACAGACAAGCATAACTAGTCATGCCAGATCAGTCAAATTATTACCCTTTTTAAACATCGTTCCATTATGTTCTCGTATCCAACATGTATTACAGAAAATTCAGACAACAACATTATAACTATCACACCACACCGCTTCTTGTGAGGTCACAACCTCACACAAACATTTATACACATCATAGACCCGTAATCACATCCAACTGGTCAGTCCTGATCACGTAAGTTACCACTCAACATAGGTTACCTACCGCCCGAGCTTAACTCATATGCCCCTCACAATATTTTCCCCTATTCTTCACAACCATCACTTCTTGTCAAGTATAACCATACCATTACTATTCAACTATTAGCATCCGCCTCATCTAACCACATCTTATACCTTCTCACAACTATACACAATAATCAGGTTCCTAGCAAATCAACCTCTTTTGAATTGCTACCTTTCTAATATCCCATCACTCTTAACCCTTAGTCACAAACCATAACACCACCACTGTCCGGACATCAAACCTCTTTCACTCATCTCTAAACATCACGATTTCTTTCCTATCTTCGGTTAACATTCCAAATAACTATCATCAAATTCACCAACAAAGTTTACATCAACATCATTCCCAATACTGTCTTTTTGTATTGTCATCCAACTCTCCACCAAATATCTCGTATCCTGCCAATACTCCACCAACTTATTACTCCCTTAATTCCTCGAAACTCATTTTCAATCATATTGTCCTGAAACTTCTATATAATCATTAGCTAATATCCTCATGATAATATCATAAATCTCGACGATTCCTTACTTCTATATCACATAACTCTGGTCAACATTTTTCCTCAACTTTCTTTTATCCTTCTTTTCTCTTTACACTCAACAATAACAATTAATAGTTCAACTCCTTATTCCTTCTAGCTAACTCTTTAGAAATCCAGTTACCCCTTCGTTGCTCCAAAACTCAAATTCCATTATTTTCTACCGACATCATCTCACTCTTTCTTACCATGGATCTTCTCTTATTATGCTATCACTCACACTTGCCACTAATCTATCCATAAAATCCACGTTCATTCTCCCTTTTTACATCCCTAGAAATCAAAATTCTCTTTTTATACCGTTAATTGCCCAAGGAAATCACACATTAGTTTCGTCTCTCGGTGACACAAATTTCCAAACTCAGTCACTATCTGCAAATCCACGTCGCGACATATCCCATTAAGTTCACTATATACCACTCGTCTCAATTCCTCTAAAACGACCTTTCATTACATATATTCTTACTCAACACTATTTCTAACCATCTCCCTCCATAATCCGTTATACATCTCAAGTTGCTACTATCCACATCCTTTCTTTCAATACTTTCATTCTCACGTTCCTTAAACTCACATCATCCATTGCCCACATTCACATACTTTTACGTTACTCAACACACACTCATATCACTCATCTCATTTCATCTCAGAAAACATGCTCTATGTCTTAATTAAGCCATAACAATCTTCCTTTTCTTTTTCCACTATCTATTACAACCACGTATAACTCATGTCCTCCCACCGAACTCATACTCAACACAAAGCCACTCACTACACCACAAGATTGGGTAACTTACGCGTCAAGACCAACATACATGTAAAACAATGCATAAAGAAGCAAAATAATAACTTTGAATTAAACATAATATGCAACGAATTCAAAAGATAAGCATATGACCCAAAACAGGGGTCACTAGATCGAGTACAGGACACTCGATCGAGTAAGGGACTTACTCGATCGAGTAGATGAAGATCAGAAGCACGTAAAACAAATTGCCAGGGACACTCGATCGAGTAACCGACGCGTACTCGATCGAGTTACCCCTACTCGATCGAGTACCAAGGCTACTCGATCGAGTACCTACGCATTTCTCAGCACTGTCCAGTTTTCGTAAAACAGTCATAACTCACTCATTTCTTGGTCAATTTGGGCGTGTGACCTATCGTTAGAATCGTAAAAGAACAAGCTATCACCTCCAATTGGAATCACATTAAAATCATTTATGCATCTAAAGTTATAACAGTTTAAATACAACCTCCCTATAATCGAAAACACAACTACTTGATTTTACTTCCCAACAACGTAAACGACAACATGGTAAACAAAAACAACTCTATGCTCATAAAACCAGTATTGCTAATCTCATGTTACCATCTTCAAAAATCAAGCAACAACATCCATCATGCACATATATTATTTAACTCATTAGTCATGTACTAACCTCATGCTTTAAATTTTATAACTTTTCGTAACACAAAATATTCTCATACATTACAAATCCTATTCCCATGTTACTAATACAACAACATTACAATTACACTTCGTCGCCTAAACATATTCATAATCACAAAATTCATATTCTTATGCAATTGCTACTCCATCTTTTCCAATCAATTCATCTATTGCCAACACATTACTCATCATTCTCATACACTTTTCTAACAATTCCAACCAACATTGTAAACCAACTATCATGCAACATGCTTTCAATCAACAACATACGAAATCACATTATCACCATCTTTTCTACACATTCCCTATTCTCCACCTACATACATCCACTGACTCATGCCACACATCACTCCATAGGTACACAAAGCACAAGGTAAACACATAACGATCCCGACTCATATCCCATGTGACCGGTTCAAAATTATAGGGCGAGTTCGCGACTTTAGGACGTCTCCCAAGTCTTTGCATTAGCTCCTACAACCTTTACCCCGGATTCATTTTAATTGACTCCCTATATTCATTGGATTCATTGGTTACAGGTTTCAGGATCGTCGCTCTGATACCATTTGTAACACCCCCATACTCCAAGTGCCTTACCAGGACCACCTGTATATAAGGATGTCACCATCTCGGTTACCCGAGGCATGATAATCATAAGACAATGAAGAAACATACTTTATTAAATAAGTTTAAGTGATTACATACCAAAACCAACTGTAAGCAAAATACAATTGTTCTCAAACTATAAACCAACTAAAAGGAACTATTCCAATAAACACAAATGGAAGACTAAAGACTCGATATGTGATGACTCCATCCCCACTAGATCCCACGCGTATCCAAGATATACCGCTAAGCACCGCTCACCACCCCGAATGGATCACCACAGTTTTTAAAACATTTAAACGGGGTCGACTAATCACACAATCAATACGATAACAATAATAAGATAAACAGACAAATGAACCGTCACACACACACACACACACACACACACACACCAACCAACCGTCTCAATCACCGATCGTCCACTTTGGACCCGGCCACGCCAGATGGGGACCGCAGCCGTTCCCACCTAAGCCCCGCTCATCATACGAGCGATAACCCTGTCCCATTAATGTGCACATCCCCTTTCGTGGCGGGTTCCACGAAGGGCGAAACTAGGGCGTGAGATCACTCCCGCAAGTGACCCCACTCAGCCGAGAACGCATCTCGAGAGCCAAAGAAACCAATCACAATCACAATCATAAACATCATGTTAAACAACTAACTACAGCACATCACCAATATCCCATTATGGGACTAATACTGAGTAGGAAATCCTACCTGGAAAGCACAACACGCAGACGGTATCTACAGCTGTATCAAAACGGCTCCTCTACGAATTCTCCTCCTACCATACAACACATCGATGCTACCATTCAAATACTACTCATAAAAACCCCCAATTCCTAAATTAGGGTTTCATCAATCTTAACAAAACATTATATAAATTATGTTAAAAGCTTACCCTTGACGCAAGGAACTCAACGACACGAACAACGACAAGAACTGACCGTCTGAACTCCGGGAATTGCTAAGAATGCGATTAGGAAGATGACTGACTGCTTTCTCTCTTAAACAGGTTTAGGTTTTGGTAAAAGTGTTTTAAAACAACGACGATTATGTTTAAATACCCTAATCGCATAATTAACAAAACCCGAGAAAATCCCCCGTAAAACCGGACACTCGATCGAGTACCCAAGGCTACTCGATCGAGTACCCCCTTACTCGATCGAGTACCCCAGCTACTCGATCGAGTACCCAACAGGTCAGAAACTATTTTATTTCGCAACTTGCCCTTACTCGACAGAGTAAGGGCTACTCGATAGAGTACCCCAAGACATATAAATACGGAGTATTACAGCCTCCTACTAGTATTCTTGGTTCTAGTCACGTAGGTCTTAGGGAAATTTTGATGACTCCGGAGGATTATAATGTGTAGTTTTCTTAACATTGTAAATTAGCACTCTACTTGCTTATGTAGTAGTAGTTCTGATTTAATTTGAAATTTTTTACATATAGGTTGTCAAGGCTTATTGCAATTTTATTGTTATTTTTTACATGCAGCTGGATGTTTCCTAGCTCGGAAAATATCATAATAAGCTCGGAAAGTTTATTGCGTAGCTCGGAATATAGCCTTGACTACCTATATATGTTGTGAGTTAAGTTTTTTGGATTCCATTCATAAAAAGCCGTAACTTTCATAATATTTTTCGAGTGTTGTAAAAGGTACGGATTTATTAATAACTCTCAACCTTTAAGTTGCATAAGAATCTTGAAAGCCTCTTGTAAGCTCATAACATTTATTAACTCGATCGTAAAGTTGCTTGTATCGCTCTGAAAATTTACTGAGCTATCAAATAAATTTTTCGAGCTATCAAATAAATTTACTGAGCTATCAAATAAATTTTCCGAGCTAAGTCCAAAATTATGTACGCAAAACAATTCGAGCAATACAAATAACTTACTGAGCTGTTCAAATAATGTATTGAGCGAATCAAAATTTATTGATAAGTAGCTCGGAAAGTTTACTTCGTAGCTCGGCATATATCCGTAAAAAGCTCGGAACCCTTGCTTACGTAAGCGAAAAAAGAAATACAAGGCTAAGAAAATTATGGAACTCGGGAAGTTTACTCGATAGCTCAAAATGTATCATAAAATCTCGAAAGCTAAAAAGTGTCCAAAAAATGTTGACAAGTTATTCCAAACTTGTCTCTCCAACATCAGAAAGAGTTATTCCCTTTAAAAAAAACATCATTAACATAGAAATGATCTTAAAACTGTTACATATAATAAATCACTTGGAGACTTTTTTAACTAGCTGCTCAACCAATGAAAAGGCTTCTGATTTTGCTTCATTGCCCTCGAAGTTGACAATCTCGTACGCGTATTTGAATCTCAAATTTTGTAGAGGCTTGAACTGTTACAAAAACAAAGAAAAGATTACTAGATAACTGGTGAAGTAACATTAAAATTAAAGACAAAAAAAGTAAGTTTGTATTGTATTGTATACGCAACATAATATTTGTGCACAATTACTGACAACATCCATTCATTGTTTATGATTTTTAATACAACCTTACACCATTATCACAAAATTAGAACTGACCAGATTTAAACAAGATGGGTTATTTGTACAATTTCAATTCGTTACTGACTATAAACATGAAGACAATCATGAAACATCAAACAATTATGATAATTAGAGAAAACGGTATCAAACACAAAAATTAGGGTTATGATAATTTGGGTAAAAATGATAAAATACATGTCAATAGTACAAATTGATGAAGAATTTACCTTTGAATATTGTTACTTGCATTCTTCCTTCTTGATGGGATTGTCAATTGGTTTTCTTTCTCCATTTTTAGGTTAAAGTTGAGAGGTTTAGAGTTTGGTTTTGGGAAAGATGTGTATCGTCTGATTTGCTTGAGATTTTTTTTTTTTTTTTTTTTTTTTTTTTTTTGTTAAGTGTTTAGATTGGGCTGTGACTTGTGAAGTGGACCGGTTGTATAGTATTATCATACAACCGGTTGTACTATGGTATTTGCGCTTCCTCTATATGTCTACATAGTTATACCTTTCAAAGTATAAATTGGTTAAGCCACAAACCGAATAAGTCATTTAAGATAAGACTTTTGAAGCATTTTTTTTATAAAACTGTATGAAAAAAAATTATAAGTGCGTAATTTTAAAAAACTTGATTTTAAAAAGGAGTAATTTACTCTACTAAAAATAATAGGTACTTCATCTGTCTCAGTCAATAGTTTACACTAACTTTATTTCTCCTCACAAAATAAAGAAAGTGTAAATTGTCCACCGGAACAGAGGGTGTAGTAGATTTGCTTAGTCTTAATATTTCTATGTCTATAACCTTATAAAAAAATGGTTAAAGAGGTCAAAGTATAGTGGACTGATAACGCTTTACTTTACGTATTTTTATCCCACATTTTATTTTTTATTTAGTCAATTAATGACCCGATTTTACTATTATTCACTAGTCTTAAACCCGTGCAAATTGCACGGGTAAGTTATTTGAGTTTTGTTAGTATAAAGTTATAAATTTTTATAGTAATTAATTTTATTTTTATAAGTTGAATGTATTTATAAATGAAGTTTGAAAATAAAGAATTAAAATATTTCTTCTTTTTTAAAACAATTTTAATACTCCAAATGTAATAATTAAGTATAAAGTGATTCTCTTGTAGTTATTGTTTTCGTCGTCGTCGCAACTGGCTAAATAGTTGTTATAGTACGATATATTATTCTTCTAGTTAAGAGCGACTTTATAAAACAAAACTCGGCTTATATATAAAACCAAATTTTTAAAATTTTATATAATAACAATTTTTTGACCCGTTTTAAATTACAATTGTTAGTTAGTGAAACATGATAAAATAAAAATTGTTACCCGTTTACGTGTAAAATAATTTAGTCGAATTGTTAAATAAACTTGTGATATTGTCACATAAATATATACTTCGTAATAGCTAAACAGTTAATAATAACGTTATATACTTTAAATATTTCATCAATATAAGACGCCCTATCAATAAAATGTTATTTTTTATCAATTAGTCTCATTGTAGACGGGTATATCCGTCTAAAGATGTAGACGGGTCAAATATGTCACCACTTTCATAATAAGACAACCCTCATAATCCCACTTGTTGTTTGTCTTATTATGAAAGTGATGAAATATTTGACACGTCTACAACTTTAGACGGATAGTATTCATCTAAAATGAGATTTTGTGATTTTTTATATAACAAACATAAAATATCACGACTTGCCACATTAGCTATATAATTATTGCTTATTTAAATATGAGATAGTTCATTAAGAGTATAACACTCTATAAAGTTATGCATTTTGGGATATATACAAAAATCCGATGTACTTACTCTAATGATCTCATAAAAAAATCACAAAAACTCCGGTGAGACGGTCTTTTAATAACGTTATTGAGAGACCTCTCACATGATGGGGTGAGGGACCCACTTAATTTTATTTTTCCCTATTATGTCTTTCACTAAATTCTTTACCGAATTTTATAATATCAATATAAAGACTTTATTTTACAATTACTTCCTCCGTCTCTGTCATTTGTTTACCATTTTTATTTTGGGGTGTTTCAGTCAATTGTTTACCTGTTTTATTTTGGAAATGTTTTTTATGAATAATTTGATCATCTACACTCGATTTGGTCCAATTATCATCAAATAATTGGTCATCATTTCCTTTATCTTTGTGACAAATTAAAGTTAAACAAATGACCAAAACGGATGAAGTAATTGTCAAAGCCCACGTGCTTCTAGTAGGACCATACTCAAGCCGTGTAAAAGGTGGTGGCACTTGGCCCATAATATAGCAATGGAGTAGGTATTTACGTTAATAAAACTCATAAATCAATAAACCCAAAGCTATATTTGAGGAAACGACATTTAGGTCAAAATACCACTACTATGAAATCCACCTCATGCCATATATTATCACAAATTCTCAAAAACCCTTTGTCCCACTCAATTCCACTTCCGCCGCTCGTACCCAATCTCACCTCCCTGACTCTCATCCTTTATAAGCTTGTTTTTCTTATCTTCATATGCCAAGAGAACATTATCAGAGTATTTATCATCATTTTCTGTATTTATGCTCCTGAAATTTTTATTCGAAATCATTTTTTTCAAAAAAAATACGTCAGTTTTATGCTATTTTTTACGATTTCACACATTTTAAAACTTATTTTATAGAGTATATATGTAAATGTTTGTTCTTAACATTTTTAAGTTTGTAAAAATAGTCAATATTTTTTTTTCCATTTTTAATTCCTTTCTCTTTTCTCATTTTGTAAATCATGTGATCCCATTTTTTTTAGTTCATAGTTGTATTTATTAATAGTATTAACATTTTTGCAATGAGTTTAATAGTATTTCTTTGTTAATTAATCTCCACTTCTCCGTCTCTCATCACTTTTCTTGTTTTTTTTTGAAATCTTAAATGTAATTTCGTAATGAGATTATACTGTGTTTATGATTTTTTTTTACTTGTATATTCCATATTAAATTTGTAATTTGATGTTTTTTAGTTGTTGATTATTTTTAATATTGTTATATTATGATAAAATTAACATTAAAGAGTAATTGTAATTATTTTAATAAAGCTAAGCAATTCACATTAATTACAATTTACGCTTCAGACCCATCTAATAGGCAGATTTTTGTATATATAAAGATTGATTCATAGAATTAGATGATGAAGCCTTGAAATTAAATTTCATACAATTAAATTTATGAAATGTGATCCCACTTAACATTTGAATAACTAAGAGCATTAGGAATCAACAATCATGCTGCACAACGTGGGGAGTAAAGTTAGGAAATAAACAATTTGCTTTGACTTGCTGACTTTCAACCGCAGAGCGACACGTAGGCTCTGTGGTTGTTCGTTTAATAAATAGGATTCATATTGGAATAAAATACAATATTAGTTACTTTAAGTTATTTAGTCTAATTCATGTTATTTGTCATAATTTTGGCATTGCTCTTATATTTTTGTATTTGCAGATACAAACGGAGCGGAAACCCATCAAACTAAATGGGTCAAGTGAAAGCAAATGCCTATGAGTTATCAGCAAGTCTTGCTATAGACGGATATATCCGTCTATAGCAAGAGACGGGTCAAATACCCTTAAAGTGGTGATATTTTTGGGCCCCACCACCCAAGTTGTTGTTTGTCTTATGCGTAATGTGGTATGTTACTTGGTCCGTCTTTAGTTATAGACGGATAGTTGCCGTCTATAATGAGATTTTGTGATGAGTTATTCATTTGGGCGTCGTCGGTTTGCTGCCCACTAGGCCACTACCCTTCAATTTGGGCTCTTGCAAAATTTAATGAAAACAAGGACAACACTTTATTGGCCCACCATCTCATTCAAAAAAGATGGAAGGTACTTCCTCTGTTTTATATGATAGTTTACGTTTGCTTTATGTACGTATGTCAATGCTTGTTTTATTTTGTTCATATCTTTAGTTACATATCATTAAAAATTATAAAAATTTGATATTCATAATGCACTCGGTAAGACGATTTAAAAAAGATCTCACATGACTATCTTTTATGTTATACATTAAAAGTTGTATTGAAGATTCTTCTCACTTATGAATAGTGCCCAAAAAGCAAACGTAAACAATTAAATGGAACGGAGAAAGTAATAGATAGAGGGAGCCTCCATTTTTTCAGAATTTATTTAGGATTCTTAGTCTAGTTTTCGCCATTTTTTCTCCTTAAATTAATTAATTGTACTTTAATTAGTTTTCAAGTTTAAATTTATTGGATTTGTAAGATTAGATCTAGATTATTTGTGCACTTTTCTCTCATTTATTGGTATTAATTTTTTACCTTCACTTGCTTGTTGTTATTCTCTACCATTGTTATATTTTAATTAGTTTAATTGTTTTAATTAATCAAGCTTTAATCTTTATTTCTCTCATGTTTATTGTTATTGTTATATTTGTTTATTAGTTTAATTTAAAGTTTTAATCTTTGTTGCTTTCATTATGTTTAATGTTTGATTAGAGTAGTGAGTATTATGTTTAAAGTTAAATTAGTCATGATTACTGATTAGTTCTCTCACTAGGATACCATTACTCCCTGACATGTGTAATTTACTTGATTAAAACTCATTTTAATTGGTTGTTGAGGGGTTGGTTAGGGTTAGTCAAAGAATTTAACTTGTTAAATTGTTTTAATTGGGATTCTTGTTGGTTTTTAACCCTTGACCAAAAATGGGAATTGATTAGTTAGTAATCGACCACCTCATTTAGACTATTTGTCGACTTGAGTTGAACCCGGGAGGGAGAACTCAAGGAGGGTACCTTTGGTTAACGGTTTGAACTCTACCTTTGGGGAAAAAAATTGGGATGACCGGGAAGTTATCGTGTGCTTAATAACCTTGACCAATGTTTGGGTACATCGGGAATGACGCTCGTTTTCGGGTATCAGGGTGTTGCATTTGTAATACTGCGGATTTATGAGTCCCTGGGTACTCTATCGAGTAGGCCTTACTCTGTCGAGTAAGGGTGTGTTACGTTTTAATAATAGTTTCTGACCTGTTGGGTACTCGATCGAGTAACGTTGATACTCGATCGAGTAAGGGGCACTCGATCGAGTACCTCAGCTACTCGATCGAGTAGCCCATTCACGGGGATGATTTGTCGGGTTTTGTTAATAATGTGATTAAGTATATAATTACTTCCGTCACTTTTCTTTAAACACTTTTAAAACCTAATTGCTTTCAAAAAGAGAAATCAAACTACGTTCTTCGCATCAATCGCATTGTTGGCAAATCCCGGAGCTTGGAAGGTCGGATTTTACCTTTCTTTATACCTTTGTGATCCTTGCGTCGAGGGTAAGATCTACGTACCGTTTTTATAGTATTTCGTTAAAGTTGGTTAAACCCTAATATGAGGATTTGGGGGTTTTTTGTTGTATTTCGTGATTGGTAGTGATTATATGTTTGTATGTTAGGAGGAGGATTCGTAGAGGAAGCTTTTTGATATCAGTTGTGAGACCGTCTGATTGTGTTGCTTTCCAGGTAGAGTTTCCCTACTCAGTATTAGTCCCATAATGCATTCTTGGTGTTTCGTGATTGTTGAATATTATCGTATTGGTATTGTGACGGTTGTTGACTGATTGCTGTTTGATGGTTGTGATTGTTTGTCTCTGGTTCTCGAGATGCGTTCTCGGCTGAGTGGAGTCACTTGAGGGAGTGGCTTCACGCCCTAGTTTCGCCCTCCGTGGAACCCGCCACGGGAGGGGATGTGCACATTAATGGGACAGGGTTATCGCTCGGTATGATGAACGGGGATTTGGTGGGTACGGCTGCGGTCCCCCATCGGGGGGTAGGTCCAAAGTGGACGATCGGTGATGGAGATTGATTGGAGTGGGTGTGATTGTGCGTGTGATCGTTTGAGCTGTTTGTTTACTGTGTTGTTGGTTTATATAAATTGTGTGATTAGTACTGACCCCGTTTAATGTTTTAAAAACTGTGGTGATCCATTCGGGGATGGTGAGCAGTTATTTAGCAGGTATGAGTCGAGTTACATGGGATAGCTGGAATGTGCCACCGTCTGATGATAGAAGTCTTCCGCTGTAGCTTTAGTAGTTTAATAAACATTTCATTTAGCTGATTAGACAGTTGGTTTGAGAACTTGTATTCGTATTTTGGTATTTGGTTTTGGATTGTAACCTTTCACTAAAGTTATACTATTAAAATGTTGTTTCGTTATTGTCTGATGATTATCATTGCCTCGGGTAACCGAGATGGTAGCACCCTTATACGTGAGTGGTCCTGGTAAGGCACTTGGAGTATGGGGGTGTTACAAAATGGTATCAGAGCGACGATCCTGAAACCTGTAACCAATGAATCTAATGAACATAGGAGTCAATTAAAATGAACCCGGGGTAAAGGTTGTAGGAGCTTATGCAAAGGCTTGGGAGACGTCCTAAAGTCGCGAACTCGCCCTACAATTTTGAACCGGTCACTTGGGGGGTATATGTCAAGGTCGTATGTGATGGTTGTTAGCTTGTATGTGGATGTGATGATGTATGTTGTAATTGTTGGATGTTTGGAGTAGAAGGTTGAGATCGTGCATGAAAGGTTGGTGAAACATATAGAACGGTTGTTTGAACAAGAAGCATGTTGGATGTTTACTATGTGGCGTTTGATAATATGATATAGTTGTTTTGTTGATCATATGAAAAACTTGGTAGAATTGCATGCTTAACTATATTATAATGTTGAGTTTATAAAGTTGCATAGTATGTTGGGATATGTGAGATAACATGCGGGTAGTATATACGAGTCAGCATGACTCGATCGAGTAAGGGGGTACTCGATCGAGTAGGTGAGATACTCGGTCGAGTGGGTCTGACTCGATCGAGTGGGTATTTGACATTTTTACAACTAGTATCGTGTTTTTGGGCACTCGATCGAGTACATAGGGCACTCGATCGAGTATGGGGTCACTCGACTCGGTCGAGTATGTTAGAGATCAGAAGGTCTGTTTGGGGTCTGATGTCGAGGCACTCGATCGAGTATGGTGGGCACTCGATCGAGTAGCCTCTACTCGATCGAGTAGGTTTAGGCACTCGATCGAGCGTGTTCTGGGCAGCCTGCTTTCGTGTTTTGAGATTTTAGTGCATATGTTTATATCTACCCTTTCTTATATAGTTTCAAGATGCCGCCCAAGAGAAATGCTTTGTATGCGAGAGCTGAGACCATGAACATAGATGATATCGTTAAGATGTTGGAGCATCAGGATGCTCTTACAGAGGCCTTAAAGAAAGTGGGAAAGGACAAGGAGGTTGATCACTCTAAGATCAGCCTTTATATAGCGAGGTTTAACCCAAAAGAATACAAGGGAACCGGGGAACCGAACCTTCTTGACAACTGGCATCGTGATATGGAGAACATACTAGACCTGGTTCACTGTCCTGATGAGATGAGAGTAGAACAAGCTGCGTTCTACCTGAGGGAAGCAGCTGGCGAGTGATGGGATAAGGTGAAGGTGAGTGCTAGGGAGATGTATGCGAACCAGGGCTTACCTACTATACCATGGGAAGAGTTTCGGAGGGCTATGAGGAAAGAGTTTGTACCGGAACATGTGAGGAGTAAGCTGAGAGAGGAGTTTGATGGGTTTAAGATGACATCTGATATGTCAGTTCCTGAGTACTACAAGCATTTTAATGAGAAGTCTAGGTATGCTGAGGATATGGGTTTGAGTGAGGAGAACCTGGCGCTGAGGTTTGAGAGGGGGTTGACCCCTAAGATCATGGATAAGCTACCCGTGGGAGTCCTTACTGATGTTAAGGAAGCTTATGAGAGGGATGTGAGAGCTGAGAGGTTGGTGGAGATGGCTCAGGAGAGAGTGGGTGAGAAAAGAAAGGCTGAGAGTGAGGGTGGTGGCCAATCTATGTTAGGAATCTATATCTCATTACTTAACATATTCATATATGTTACATTTAATTTAGTCATAAAATTAATTACAAATCTTATGCATGCAAACTAAAATAGATAAGTGAAGAAATCGTTTTCTCACCATATGATTTTCGGATTATAAGGGCACCAACAAGATCTCCTTCTTGTTAGTTCTTGAGCTTTCCAATAATGGATGAACATTCATGACTTCAAAATAGAAGCCCTCCAATTAGTAGCACCCAAGACTATCCCTTATTCCCACAAACTAACATGTACTAGATATTTGTAATGTGGTTTACCTTAAAATTGATTACTAATACTCATATACTACTACTAGTATTATTAGTTATTGATTCATACAAATTAGATTCATAAAACTTGATTTTATAATGAACAAGAGAGTGAAGTTTATGTTTTTCTTAAACATGAGAGAATGGAAAAATTAAGAGAAAAACTCTAAAAAAAATTTTTGTCCAAAAAACCGGTGGGGAGGAGTTTTAGGCCCTTTTCATTTTGCTTTCTGTCTTCACAAGACAAACTAGTGTAAGGCTTTGTCCATAGTCATGTCACTATCAAGTGTCATGGACAAATGAATAAGACAAATGGAAAAAGACAAAACTTCTAAGCATGCCCACCTAATTTCGGTTTATATGTAGTAATATGGAGTCTATTTTATTTTTGTCAATTGTACAATTGTATGTCATGTGACATGTCTTATGTCATGTTTTAATTTAAAATGCATATTTAACAAATTAAATATCATTTACAAATTAAATAAATCATATTTAACAAATTGACTAGTAACTTAAAATTACTTTCTCATAAAATGGTCATTTAATTACTAGTTAGTATAATTCACAACATCTTGTAATTATAACTAACTTATCATTCTCATCTCGCGTGTTTCGCAAACACCGATTAATTTTAGTAATATAACTGATGGGGCATATTCTGCACCGCTGACCAAGTCAACATATTGAACAAGGTCAAAGATATCCACAGCAAGTCAACGACTTAGACAAAACTAGCCGATGCGACCCATCGGCTGTTAGCTGGGTCTCGGCGTGACAACTCGCCAAAGGGATACATACCCGCGTACTCATATCCAAGACCCCTCGGCGGTGAGTCAACATGGCCCGCCGGCCTACCATAGGTCCCTCGGCCGAGGGGTAGATCAGTCTTTCCATCTGCTAGCCACTTGGCCACTTGGCCACAAAAGGTGAAAGCCTATAAATACTCCTCAACCTTCATTGAGGAAAGGATCCCAGAACTTAACCTAAATACACTATTCATCTGGTAATATCTTCCTTATCTCTCTACAATACATACCTAGCCAAGTAACACAACTTAATCCTTTAAGTTTACTGACTTGAGCGTCGGAGTGAGTACGCTTGGCACAAAGCCAAGCCCTCGCCGTTCATTGTTGCAGGAGAGGCCGAGAGGAACGATAAAGGCAAGAAGGGTTCAACTCAAGACATTATTCTACAAGCCACGGGTGGTAACGATACTTGCTCTGGAATTACACCCGGAACAATAACTTCTTAAATTACTAAGTAAAATCTCATTTAATCACATTATAATAAGATATCATTTTTCTCTCTTATAATAATTTGTTCAATTTTAAGGAATTAATTAATCTATATCGTCATACAATTAATTAACTTTTTCAATTAAGGGAATCGTCTTTTAGGTGTGACCTTAAGGGATCAACTGATCACCACCGTCGCACGACAGTAATGTCAAACTCTAGCCAGCCAATCATTAACGATATGTGTGGACCAGTTGACTATATATGTAATGTATCATCCCTTTCGTATTATTGGTATGAGATTTAAATATGTGATCAATATGATCAACAATTGTGATCGTATTATTGTCGAGGACACTTACTCCAACAATCTAGTCACAAGAAAGGCAACCACAATCAAGCTAGAGGGTTTTCTTCTGGGTCAGGGTTCAGTGCTGGGGCTTCCTTTGGGCGTGGCCGTATGAGTGGTAGTGGTAGTTGGGGGATGACCTGCTATGGCTGTGGCGGTGTAGGCCACAAGAGACATGAGTGCACGAGTATGCCTGGAGCTTTTCAGGGATCGGCTCGGGGGAGCTATTCTCAGGGACCTGCACAGAGTTATGCGAGCAATAGACCGTCTGGGTCATGGTCTAACCGAGGAAGTCAGAGCTATCAGGGTGGAGGTAACCGCAATGGCGGTAATTCTTATCAGAAACCAGCTACGAACAACAACAACAATCAGGGGTCGGGTGCTAAGCCGACCACATCAGCCAGTACTGTCCAGGGAGGTGGACAAAGACCGATGGAAAGTCATTAATGATGGACAAGAAAGCAGCTGAGGATGATGCACATGTTATCACTGGTACTTTTCTTGTTAACGGTATTCATACCTTTGTTTTGTTTGATTCGGGGGCGTCTCAGTCGTTTGTATCTTCGAGTAATGTTAAACGGTTGGGTTTGAGGGTATATGAGTCTGTAAGTGAGAAAGTTTTTATACCTTCGGGTGAGTCTGTATCATGTGGGAGGTTGTATAGAGATGTGTCTCTGATAGTTGGGCAAGTTGATCTACCTGTAGACTTGCTAGAGTTTCCTTTTGATGGTTTTGAGATGATAGTCGGGATGGATTGGTTGGGAAAGTATAAAGCTAAGATAGACTGTCATCGAAAGAAAGTGTCTTTGAGAGGTCCTAAGGGTGTTAGTGTGTCTTATCGTGGGTTTGTGGTCAAACCCAAAGTTAAGTTGATTGCAGCTGTGACCTTGAAGTCTTATCTGAGGAAGGGATGCCCTTTGATCTTGTGCCATGTGAGAGATGACCGGATAGAGAGTCCGACAGTTGATCAGATACCAGTGGTGGGAGAGTTTGCAGATGTTTTTCCAGAGGAGATTCCGGGGTTGCCACCGAAGAGGTAGATAGATTTCACAGTTGAGTTGAAACCGGGGACGGGGCCAATCTCTAAGGCACCGTACCGGATGGGTCCTAAAGAGATGGAGGAGCTCAGAAAACAGTTAGATGATCTGATAGAGAAGGGATACATTAGACCTAGTGTATCGCCGTGGGGAGCACCAGTTCTTTTTGTGAAGAAGAAAAAAAGATGGGAGTTTGAGGTTGTGCATAGACTACAGAGAGCTAAACCGAATGACGGTGAAGAACAAGTATCCTTTGCCAAGGATAGATGACCTGTTTGATCAGTTGAGTGGTGCATCAGTCTTTTCCAAGATTGATCTGAGGTCGGGGTACCATCAGGTGAAGATCAGAGAGGTGGACATACCAAAGACAGCTTTCACGTCGAGGTATGGCCATAATGAGTATGTGGTGATGCCGTTTGGGTTATCTAATGCACCTACTGTGTTTATGGATTTGATGAACAAAATCTTGAGGCGTTTTGGACAAGTTTGTGGTGGTGTTTATCGATGACATCTTAGTCTACTCCAAGACTAAGGAGGAGCATGAGGAGCATCTGAGGATTGTGTTGCAGACTTTGAGGGAGGATGAGTTATATGCTAAGCTGTCCAAGTGTGAGTTCTGGTTAGAAAAAGTTGCTTTTCTGGGGCATGTGATCTCTAAGGAGGGACTAGCTGTGGATCCGGCAAAGATTGAGGCAGTGACAAAGTGGGAAGCACCAAAGAATGTTGCTGAGATTAAGAGTTTCTTGGGTTTAGCTGGATACTACAGACGGTTCGTGAAAGATTTCTCCAAGATAGCTAGACCTATGACAGCTTTGATGAGGAAAGAGAATAGGTTTCGTTGGGATGAGAGTTGTGAGATGGCGTTCCAAACATTAAAGGAGCGTTTGACCACATCTCCTATCTTAGCATTGCCTGAAGGGATCGAGAACTTTGAGGTTTATACAGATGCCTCAAAGAATGGGTTAGGATGTGTGTTGATGCAGAACGGTAAGGTGATTGCCTATGCTTCTAGGCAATTGAAGCCGTATGAGGAGAACTACCCTACACATGATCTGGAGTTGGGTGCAGTGGTGTTTGCTCTCAAGATTTGGAGACATTACCTTTATGGGGCGACCTTTAAGGTATTTTCGGATCACAAGAGTCTCAAGTACATCTTCACTGAAAAGGAGTTGAATATGAGACAGAGGAGGTGGATGGAGTTGATTGGCGATTATGACATGGACATTATCTACCATGAAGGGAAAGCCAATGTTGTTGCAGATGCTTTGAGTAGGAAGAGTGTACATTCTTTGTGTACAGCTCTATCTTTGATGAGGTTGAGAGATGAGGTGGAGAAGTTTGGGTTACATTTGATGCAGAGAGGGGATGCCGTGGGAGATTTGACAGTACAGGCTGATCTTTATGATGATATTCGAGGTAAACAGGCGTTGGATCCTAAGATGGTTGAGTGAAGAGCTGGGGTAGAGAAAGGGACAGTGTCTCGATTCTCTATTCATACAGATGGTAGTTTGAGGTTTGATGGTAGGTGGTGTGTCCCTAATGATGAGGAGATGAAAAAGACTATCATGACAGAGGCACATTGTACACCATATTCAATACATCCAGGTGGTGACAAGCTGTACAAGGGCTTGAAGAACACGTTTTGGTGGCCTGGGAAGAAGAAAGAAACAGCTGAGTTTGTGGCCCGTTGTTTGACATGCCAGAGAGTTAAAGGGAAACAGCGACGACCACAAAGTAAGATTCAGTCTTTAGAGGTACCTGAGTGGAAGTGGGAATCCATTTCTATGGATTTTATCGTGGGTTTGCCAAAGAGTCAACAGGGTAACAACATGATATGGGTAATAGTGGATCGACTGACCAAGTCAGCTCACTTTGTGCCAATGAAAGATACATGGACTAAAGCACAATTAGTTATGGCTTATCGGAAGAATGTGCTTAAGTTACATGGAGTCCCTAAGGACATAGTATCTGACAGAGATGCGAGATTTATCTCAAGGTTTTGGAAAGAGTTGCAGGAATCTTTGGGAACAACTTTGAAGATGAGTACAACATTTCATCCTACGACAGACGGTCAGACTGAGAGAACGATCAAGACTCTTGAGGATATGTTACGAGCTTGTATGATGGACTTTGGTGGTAGCTGGGAACAGAGGTTGGATTTGATAGAGTTTTCTTACAACAACAGCTATCACACTAGTATTAGCATTAGGGCTGAGCAAAAAATCCGATTATCCGAACCGATCCGTTATCCGATCCGCATCCGATCCGAAAAACCGGATACCCGATCCGAAAATTTCGGATACGGATCGGATATCGGATATTAGAATTTGAAAAATCGGATATCCGTATCCGATCCGAAAATTACCAATATGTGTTTTTTTTGGATTTCTGAACTTTGGGCTTCGTTGGCCCATACCACACTTACCCATTATTTCATATATAAAGTAAAATTTCCACTCAAAACCTAGAATATACCTTCATTTCTGCCATCTCCAATCCTTTTTTTACCTCACTTTTCTGATTCTCTCTCTCACTCTCCCATTAAATTATACAGAGAAGTCAAGAACTCATATCTTATCTTCATCTTCACATATTCAAATGATTATCTTCGTCATTTTTCGATTTTAGTCTTTATTTTGCTAATTTTTTGTGTGCCAAATCGATGAACGTCACCGTCTGTATTGGCCATGGACGGATCTACTGTGTACAAGATATCTTCTTCACTCGAGTTTAGTTAACGATGCATCTGAAATACTTAGATTACCAAGATTTTTATGTCTAACATTCCATTGTTAGATTTGTCTGTATCAATTTTTTATTAAAGTTCTTCTATTTGCTATTTTGGTGTATTATTGAAAATGATAATTGAACATGAGATCTGATTTTTACTTATTGGAAACATGATTCACACCTTAAACATCTTGCTTTTGGAGAACCAAGGACGAAAAGTTAGGCAAATATGTCAAAAAATTACACTAACACACCAGAGTAAAGTCTCCGTTGAACCAAGCCCAAATTTCTAGTAATTCGGATCGGATACCGGATGTTTGGATATCCGATCCGTTATTTTCGGATCTTAAAATCGGATATCCAAAGTGATTCGGATCGGATATCGAGTAATGAAATTTTGAATTTTCGGATCGGATATCCGATCCGAAATTCGGATTCGGATCGGATATCCGATCCATGCTCTGCCCTAATTGGCATGGCACCGTTTGAGACTTTATATGGGAGGAGATGTAGGAGTCCGATTTAATGGGACGACAGTGCTGAGGCAGTAGTTCTAGGACCAGAGATGGTACATGAGATGGTTGAACAGATTAAGATGATCAGGGAACGGATGAGAGCAGCTCAGGATAGGCAAAAGAGTTATGCAGATCTACATCGCCGGGATATAGAGTTTCAGGTTGGGGATAAGGTTCTTCTGAAAGTGTCTCCTATGCGTGGGGTTATGAGATTTGGGAAGAAAGGCAAGCTGAGTCAGAAGTTCATCGGGCCTTATGAGATCTTAGAGCGGGTTGGAGAGGTTGCATATGGTCTGGCTTTACCAGCTGCGTTAGAGAGAGTGCATAATATGTTTCATGTATCTCAGCTACAGAAGTATGTGAGTGACCCGTCACATGTGTTAGAGGCAGAGAGCTTAGAGCTAGATGAGTCCTTATCATATCTTGAGGTACCCAAGCAGATTCTTGACCGGAAGGTTAGGAAGACTAGGAGTGGTGAGACAGTTTTGCTTAAGATCCTTTGGTCTAACCACGAGACTGAGGAAGCTACATGGGAGGCAGATGAGGCCATGAGAGAGAGTTACCCTTTCCTTTTTGATCAGGTATGTATGGTTACGGAGACGTAACCTTGTTTCTTTTAGGGGGGGTAGGAGATGATCGCGAAGAGTTTTTAAGAGCTTTTTATACCTTTTTACGTTGTCTCGGTATGTTTGTTGTGGTTGAGTCGGGTTGAGTTTGGGTTAGTAACATGTTTTGTGTTGAGTTTTGTTTTGGTTGTTGAGTCGGGAGTGTTGTAGTGTGTGTCTTTGTTTTGTTGTGATTTGAACTTCGGGGACGAAGTTCTTTTTAAGGAGGGAAGACTGTAATACTACGGATTTATGAGTCCCTGGGTACTCTATCGAGTAGGCCTTACTCTTTCGAGTAAGGGTGTGTTACGTTTTAAAAATAGTTTCTGACCTGTTGGGTACTCGATCAAGTAATGTTGATACTCGATCGAGTAAGGGGGCACTCGATCGAGTACCTCAGCTACTCGATCGAGTAGCCCGTTTACGGGGGATGATTTGTCGGGTTTTGTTAATAATGCGATTATTATCGGGGACACTTACTCCAACAATTGTGATCGCATTATTATCGGGGACACTTACTCCAACAATCTCCCACTTGTCCTCGACAAGTGTGCGTCACCAATTCTCTTGTCCTATTACTATCTCCCACTCAATGCAAGGTGTCTTTCGGGCTGTACTTGCAAGTGATCATATCGAGAGTGGTTTCCTCGATCTGGAGAATAACTGATTGACCGAAGTTATCTACCATAGATACCATCCGAGCGTGGCCACGCATTTCCAGTTCATTACTCCTCGAGTGGCCCTGAGATATTGTTTTAACCCTGACAAAGGGGTGGACAATTCCTATCGCACTTATTCCCTTCGACTAGCCACAACCATCATAACCCAAAGTATGCCCATTTGACCCCATTTACGAAGGTCGTAGTAACACAAATAAAAGTTAATCTGAAACTGTGCCATCTTAGGCGAACAGTCTTTAGTCAAAAGAATCGACTCATTAGAATACTATAGTAGCTCTCGCCACGACCAGGCTATATAAATTTGCCAGAACTCTATAAGCGGTCACTGCCCGACAAAGTGTTCCTTACAGTCTGCCTATGTGATCAACTAGTCATTTCACATGACTCTATGGCACTTGAACTTGCCATCAATCGCATCACACTCTAGTCTCTTCGAGACGTCACCTCATACAAGTGACTATGGGCGAATACAATGCTAATCCGTGTTCACTTTAACGGGGTTCAATGTTGTCTCTACAATCCGTTTGGATGTAACAAAGTATAAAAAGGAGTTTTTAAAGTAAAAACTCGAACGACAAATGCGATTATCACATATGAATAGTCAATGCCTGATTACTATTTCATGTTCTATAATCTAATTTGATTTTGTATGTAATTGTTCATTTCAATTCAATTGAAATGACATGACTCATCATGTTTAGCCTATGAGAAGGCTTTGGTTAGTAGGTTTTATCAACTTCTTGTACCTTACTCAACCTTACTACATACTCGTTTTCCTTTGTAATGTATACATTTTTTCTGAGTACGTGTCGAGATCCAATCAAGACATAGGCCCTCTAGCCTAAGAATAGCTCCCACTGTTTTCACAGTGTGCGGGAACCATCTTAATTGCCTAGAACGATTCTAGAAAATCTATTTCTTAAATAACATAGCCACAATGGTATCTTAACCATCTTAATGTGTTTTGATTATGGTTTTGTCGGAAACCATGCGCAATCTTAATTGTCAATTGTCACTTGTGTAACACCCTTACACAAAATTGCATCAAAAACACTTTGCATTATATCCTTAATGCTTCTGCAAGCACTTAAGGGTAATCAATATGGCTACTTGGTAATTATTTATTGAATTCGATTTTGAAACAATTCATCATACTCAAAGTATATGAAGTGTTATACATCATTTCCTATTTAATTGATTCGGCAGCGGAAGCAAATGGAATCAATCAAATATGTTCAATTTTAATGAACTAGTCATGAATCTTATCAACATGAGACTTCTTATTTGACGCTAATATCATGTGGATTTATCTTCATAAATCCGGATAATAAGTCTTAAATCGTTCTCAATGATCAATATGTCATCCACATATAAGACTAATTAAAATTTTCGTAACTCCCACTAAACTCCATGTATAAACACAACTTCTCGACTTATCGAGAAAAGTTTTATAACATGATCAAAACATTGATTCCAACTCACTGATGTCATACTTAAGACCCTCTCTTAAGTTTCACATTATCTTAGGATTGCAAGAATCTACAAAACTCAAGACATGTATTGAATACATTCCTTCTAATTGAAGAAGTGGGTTTTAGATTCACTTGCTATGTATTTCATAATAATGAAACACAATCCCTAAGAAGATCCAAATAGACTTAAGCATTTCAACCAGTGCAAAATCTTGCTTTGAAATCTCTCTTTATTAGTGCAAAACCCTTTGTCACTAATCAAGCCTTTTTATTTCGGATTTTCATGGCTCTAAGCCTTGTATTGAGTTGTGACTTTAAACACTCTCATGTAAGTCATATGTTCATTACTTTCTAGAAGTAATCAACTTGAATCAAACGATTTCTTTTGTAAGTTATAAGCTCTTTACTTTCTTAAAAGTAGCATGAATTCATCATCTTCAACAAGTGACGAATTTAACCTCCTAGGTTTTAAAGAAACAACATCTTACACAAAACGTCTCATGTAGTCAAGAAAGACCAGTTTCTTGCGACATAACATTCTCTGTGGCATTCTTTGTGGCTCTTGAATAATTTCTCCCACTTTGTCTTCTAGAAATAAACTTGTATTTTAGAAAGACAGCTTCACGAGCCGCAAACCCGTCGTACTCGTGATAATTAAAAGGGAAAAATGAGCATTTGTTTTGTTGTGAAAACTTATAAATATGGTACTCTACCATTTCATATCTCATATGATTCGTTTTAGATTTAGTGGAAAAATAATTTAGACAAAATGATAAAATCCCCAAAAGGATCAAGTAACTCAAAGTAACTTGATTGAAGTCCAAACCATATCGAATAGCGTTTGATTTCTTATCCAACCACACATTATTCCATAATGCGTGCTTAGAGAGATTAACTTGTGATACTATATCACTTTTCCTTTGGCTTATATCAAAGGCTTCACTTTGATAATCCCATCACGATTAAATCGCGATTCCTTGAACTCTTTGAACTTCTTCAAATATTTCTCTATTTACCTTATTAAGTGAACACATTAGTGTCAACCTAAATCGTTGGTAAAAGAAAATGATCAACCTATTTTGGATCAATGATTTACAACCTCGATCTCCTTTTCAACCAAAAGGCACGAGACATCTTGCTTTGAATACAATATACGCATATACCATTAACAATATAATGGTTTCAAGAGTACTCGATAACTCTTTGCGTTTATCATTCTAGAATTTAAGGTTTAATCTTGGGTTACCAATTTGAGTTTTGCATCATCTACATGATATATCATTCTAGTTTGGTTTAGAATATACTCACCTTGATAATGGGCTAGCCATACATCAAATTGTGGTGTATAGGGTCACAAACGTGAAACCTCTTTTGTATCTTAACAAGTTTATATTCTTATTTAGAGTTTATGCACTTAATAGTCACAATTAAGTACAACTTTAAATCCAAAAACTAGATTGAGTAAACAATTACTCTATCTCTCGACATTATTGTTGCTAGTCGTCATTTTCTAATCATCTTATGTGTCGAATACAATGATGAAAACCTCCACTGGTTTCTAATATTGACGAAGTAGTACTAGCAAAATTTATGTTTAATCAAATAAACATTCAAAGAAGAAGGTCCCATTAGATGTCCCACAACTAACTTGTTGATGCTTCAATAATTTGGGGTAGTTTCCTTTCTTGTGTCCAACATTTAAGACAATGGAAACTTTATCGGTCGGGATTGATAGGTTTAGTATCGTTATTCTCAATAACTTTACTTTTATCATTACCTTGTATCAATTCCATTATAATCTTTACTTCTTGAACCTCGTCCTTTTCTTAACGGTTTAAGAGAATGCTCCCACTCATTTCAAAGAATCTTTACTTAGAGAAGCAAAGTTGAATCTTATGAAGACTACTCTTCAATTCAATCGTTTTAGTCTTAAAACTTTCATTGAAGTGGTTGCGTTATTTTGGTCAATTACGAATTCTGACAAATCTAATTACCAAAACAATTTATCGCTTCAAAGTACTTAATTCAATTAAGTATATGAAAAATAATCCATTGTAAGTAGATGTGTTAGTCAAGAATCAAAAACCTGTTTGATAATGAATAACTTTTATCTATACTCTTTACAAGAGATCCTTCCAATGGATAATATGAGGTTTTAGAAGAAAATTCATATTTGTCTTTAGTTACGATGTTTTAATGGAGATTTGAATCAAAAAACGAAAAGATATCGTATATGAATTGTGGTAAATAAATACAACAATATGATAACGGAATAATGAAAACAAAACATTCATCGTTATTATAATACTTGTAAATAACAAGTAAAGCATTTACATAGTGATCTCTACCCAACTATGATAAATGATTCCAAGATCCAAATTCATATTAACTTGGGGCACGGTGTGCCGAAATACCCTTTATTAATATAACTTGGTGGATTAACTTTTTAATCGATTCTACTTTAAGAACTCTTGGTCGATAAAATTACATTAATATTTTATCTCTAGCCCGAAACACATCCGGAAATCGTCGTGAATACTTTCGTTGAGTTCAACCCAAATTTCGAATAAATGTGTCCATGATCCAAACTCATATCAACTTAGGGCACGGTGTGCCGAAATACCCTTCATTAACATAAATTCGGTGGATAGACATTTATCACCCACTTCCCCTACGTAACAAGGTTTGTACCCCGGTGTGGCCGAGTGCACTCCCTCACGAAATAGGTTTTCATGGTTTCTACTTTTTTGGTAAGGCTAAGTCTCAATTGTTTATTTTTAGCGAGAGGTCATGTCAATTTATTATCTATCACGTTTTAAATGAACTAAAGCGGTGAACTACGATAATTATAATTGACACGGTCGATAAACTCGATTAAAATGACAATGCATGTTTTAGTTATGGCGATTTAGCGATGGATGCAACATATAAATAAAATGCAAAGCATAAAATAAATCCTAGTATGGCCTTCCTAAAATAGGAAATCTAATTAACTATTACATATTCGGAAACCAACTCTATTGGTCCCTTGAACTTCGGTTTTGGCACGCATCTCGAGGTAACACCGTCTTTATGTATCGCCTTCTTGAGTGACACCGTCTTCAAGGAACTCCGGAATAAATAAATTACATAACAAATTACATAATTTCCTATTATACATTTGTAATTAAAATAAAATAAATCTATTAAATTACAAAACGGTGATACGAGATCACAATAAATTACAACCGAATCGATATTCCCATACATTTCGGGTAATACCAATTAAAAACTAAGGCCATACTAAGTAAAAATTACATAATTTAAAATTACATAAAATAAAATTATGACAATCATAAATAAAATGCAGCATTATAATATGTCTGAACATGCCCAATTTTATGCTAAATCGCCTTTAATGAGCCAATATCGTATATTAAACGGTTTTTACGGATTTGCGTGATTCAACGTTTTAGAATCACAAGAAATTACATAAAATCATATTTATGCACAAGTTAATTACCCTAACCAACTTAGGATTCAATATTAGTCTCCACTAACTATTTGATTATAATTAACTCATATTTCTTAAAATTGTTCATTAATTGACTCAAAATTACAATAAAATGCCATAAACTTCAAATAAATCACAAAAATTTCAAATAAATTCAAAATTTGAAATTTAAAACTCATGAACATTCTGGAAAAATACCATGACACTCATAATGTTCAAAAACTTAGGTTAAAATTTCGAAAAATTATCGGAAAAACTATGTTGCGGTTTATCGGATTTATCAATTATAATCATAAAAAACATGAGAAAAATTATATTCATCAACTTTTCAATTTTAGATCTGAAAAAAATAATAAAATGCAACATGTGACGTTTTTCCTTAGTCATGAAATATGTTTTAGCAATTATTCACTAATTAAGTCACTATTTATGCAATTTTTCATCAAAAATTCATAAATCATGCATAAAGACTTAGCCTATTATTTTACACTCATCTTGTAAAATTGCATGTGACAACATACTAAATTTCTATGACCAGATTCGAAATTTATCTCATATTAACCTATTTTTCATCTAAATCCGATTTTTAACATGAAAAATCCATATTTCGAGCATAAAAACTCCAAAAATTCTGAAAAATTACAGATCATCTAAAAATAATATATGTGAAAACATATCCAAAAACCACTGGAAAATTCGAAGTTTAGCTAATTTTCGTCCAAAAATGACATTTTTATCATAGAAATCACATTTTAATGCCAATATTATATAAAATGAACAATAAAATCCATAAATTAACCAAAAATCCTAAATACATTTTAGGACCAGAAACTTTAACATGCATAATAAATTTCGTGATATTTCATAATAAACACAAATTTATGAGTTTTATATGTTAATCGTATAACTCGGAAAAACTATAACCGATTTGCATGCAAACAACCTTGTGCTCTGATACCGCTTGTTAGGAATCTATATCTCATTACTTAACATATTCATATATGTTACATTTAATTTAGTCATAAAATTAATTACAAATCTTATGCATGCAAACTAAAATAGATAAGTGAAGAAATCGTTTTCTCACCATATGATTTTTGGATTATAAGGGCACCAACAAGATCTCCTTCTTGTTAGTTCTTGAGCTTTCTATTAATGGATGAACATTCATGACTTCAAAATAGAAGCCCTCCAATTAGTAGCACCCAAGACTATCCCTTAATCCCACAAACTAACATGTACTAGATATTTGTAATGTGGTTTACCTTAAAATTGATTACTAATACTCATATACTACTACTAGTATTATTAGTTATTGATTCATACAAATTAGCAGGCCCGTCTTTGAGCTCGTGCAGCCCGTGCGGCTGCACAGGGCCCCCAAAATTTCAGCCCAAAAACCCAATTAATAAGACTATAATTAAATCTAGCGCATGAAAGAAATATTGACAGCAATGTGTCCCAGTGGTCTGCCTTTTGCCTTCCATCCTCAGATCCCGTGTTCAATTCTTATTAATGTTCAGTTTTTTTCTTGCTTGCATTTAATAGTGGGCCTCACATAATTGGTTTTATTTCCATATTCCTATTTTAGCAAATGAGAGTATAAAACGGTATTGAGAGTTGAGGCCAAGCAGGTCAGCACAATATTTTTCACCTTTCAAGAGTTCAACCAAATTTAAAATAATCTATGTTCAACCAAATTGTAATTGACCCAAATTATTTTGGGATCACAAAATCTTCAGAGAGACGGTCTCTCAATAACGTTATTGAGAGACCTCTCACATGATGAGGTGAGGGACCATTGAATTTCTTTTTTCCTTATTATGTCTCCCACTAAATTAGTGGCAGACAGTCTCTCACGAGACATACTGTTTTGGGATTAAGGCTCTAATGTTGTTGTTAGTTGTCTGTTATAAGTAAGATTTCACTTAAAAAAGACCCAAGAATGGCGGGAGATGACGTTCAAGTTCGCTCATGAGATTTAAATAACTAATAAATTTATATTTGTACGTGGGTTTAATTTATTATTTCATTTAGCATCCTAAAATGACTTTATAATAAAACTTAGGTTTTATTTCATAATATTTTAAATTTCAAGCTTTATTTTCGATTGGTAATTTAAATTTAGATTTACACAAAAGTTTGAAAAATTCGCTTTTGAACCGTTACAAGGGCCCCATTTTTAAATTTCGCACAGGGGCCTCTTAATCTCCAAGACGGCCCTGCAAATTAGATTCATAAAACTTGATTTTATGATGAACAAGAGAGAGAAGTTTATGTTTTTCTTAAACATGAGAGAATGGAAAAATTAAGAGAAAAACTCTCTAAAAATGTTTTGTCCAAAAAACCGGTGGGGAGGAGTTTTAGGCCCTTTTCATTTTGCTTTTTGTCTTCACAAGACAAACTAATGTAAGGCTTTGTCCATAGACATGTCACTATCAAGTGTCATGGACAAATGAATAAGACAAATGGAAAAAGACAAAACTTCTAAGCATGCCCACCTAATTTCGGTTTATATGTAGTAATATGGAGTCCATTTTATTTTTGTCAATTGTACAATTGTATGTCATGTGACATGTGACATGTCTTATGTCATATTTTAATTTAAAATGCATATTTAACAAATTAAATATCATTTACAAATTAAATAAATCATATTTAACAAATTGACTAGTAATTTAAAATTACTTTCTCATAAAATGGTCATTTAATTACTAGTTAGTATAATTCACAACATCTTGTAATTATAACTAACTTATCATTCTCATCTCGCGTGTTTCGCAAACACCGATTAATTTTAGTAATATAACTTCTTAAATTACTAAATAAAATCTAATTTAATCACATTATAATAAGATGTCATTTTTCTCTCTTATAATAATTTGTTCAATTTTAAGGAATTAATTAATCTGTATCGTCATACAATTAATTAACCTTTTCAATTAAGGGAATCGTCCTTTAGGTGTGACCTCAAGGGATTAACTGATCACCACCGTCGCACGACAGTAATGTCAAACTCTAGCCAGCCAATCATTACCGATATGTGTGGACTAGTTGACTATATATGTAATGTATCATGCCTTTCGTATTCTTGGTATGAGATTTAAATATGTGATCAATATGATCAACAATTGTGATCGCATTATTGTCGGGGACACTTACTCCAACAATCTAGTCACAAGAAAGGCAACCACAATCAAGCTAGAGGGTTTTCTTCTGGGTCAGGGTTCAGTGCCGGGGCTTCCTTTGGGCGTGGCCGTATGAGTGGTAGTGGTAGTTGGGGGATGACCTGCTATGGTTGTGGCGGTGTAGGCCACAAGAGACATGAGTGCACGAGTATGCCTGGAGCTTTTCAGGGATCGGCTCGGGGGAGCTATTCTCAGGGACCTGCACAGAGTTATGCGAGCAATAGACCGTCTGGGTCATGGTCTAACCGGGGAAGTCAGAGCTATCAGGGTGGAGGTAACCGCAATGGCGGTAATTCTTATCAGAAACCAGCTACGAACAACAATAACAATCAGGGGTCGGGTGCTAAGCCGACCACATCAGCCAGTACTGTCCAGGGAGGTGGACAGAAGACCAGTGGAAAGCTGTTCATGATGGACAAGAAAGCAGCTGAGGATGATGCACATGTTATCACTGGTACTTTTCTTGTTAACGGTATTCATACCTTTGTTTTGTTTGATTCGGGGGCGTCTCAGTCGTTTGTATCTTCGAGTCATGTTAAACGGTTGGGTTTGAGGGTATATGAGTCTGTAAGTGAGGCAGTTTTTATACCTTCGGGTGAGTCTGTATCATGTGGGAGGTTTTATAGAGATGTGTCTATGATAGTTGGGCAAGTTGATCTACCTGTAGACTTGCTAGAGTTTCCTTTTGATGGTTTTGAGATGATAGTCGGGATGGATTGGTTGGGAAAGTATAAAGCTAAGATAGACTGTCATCAAAAGAAAGTGTCTTTGAGAGGTCCTAAGGGTGTTAGTGTGTCTTATCGTGGGTTTGTGGTCAAACCCAAAGTTAAGTTGATTGCAGCTGTGACCTTGAAGTCTTATCTGAGAAAGGGATGCCCTTTGATCTTGTGCCATGTGAGAGATGACCGGATAGAGAGTCCGACAGTTGATCAGATACCAGTGGTGGGAGAGTTTGCAGATGTTTTTCCAGAGGAGATTCCGGGGTTGCCACCGAAGAGGGAGATAGATTTCACAGTTGAGTTAAAACCGGGGACGGGGCCAATCTCTAAGGCACCGTACCGGATGGGTCCTAAAGAGATGGAGGAGCTCAGGAAACAGTTAGATGATCTTATAGAGAAGGGATACATTAGACCTAGTGTATCGCCGTGGGGAGCACCAGTTCTTTTTGTGAAGAGGAAAGATGGGAGTTTGAGGTTGTGCATAGACTACAGAGAGCTGAACCGAGTGACGGTGAAGAACAAGTATCCTTTACCAAGGATAGATGACCTGTTTGATCAGTTGAGTAGTGCATCAGTCTTTTCCAAGATTGATCTGAGGTCGGGGTACCATCAGGTGAAGATCAGAGAGGTGGACATACCAAAGACAGCTTTCACGTCGAGGTATGGCATAATGAGTATGTGGTGATGCCGTTTGGGTTATCTAATGCACCGGCTGTGTTTATGGATTTGATGAACACAATCTTCAGACAGTTTTTGGACAAGTTTGTGGTGGTTGTGGGTAAATATCCGTATAATACCCTTTAAATTTAGGACTATAACGTAAATTTAACATGCGAATATCGTCATAAAACATAAATACTATATAGAAACGATAAGGAATAAGAATCAACCTCGGGTCCTTTGATGCACGGCGTAAAGAACAGAAATCAACAGAGATTCCCTCCTAATTGTTGCACCCAAGATTTGTCCGAGATATGCCCTTGTGCTAGAACGTGTTCTCCGATTGCCTTGCAATATTGGGAGAACTTGTTGTGAGTTTTTCTCGAGATGTGAGATCTCGGTTTCAGAGAAAACTTAATCTCCAAAACCCTAATTTCTGTGTAAATGAAATTATCTAGGTCACAAAAGGAGAGGAGCTCTCCTTTTGTTTGGTTCGGCTGGACCGACGGTATACATGGGGAAGTGGGCTTCCACTTCCTCTTAATTTTTACCTCGTGGACTAGCTCGAAAATTGCTAAATGTATATGAAGCTGTTTATTATAAATCGTCATCGGTTATCGGCTATTAAAACATCAACTAATAACACGGGTTAGTTGAAGTATTAATACATGTCCGACAAAGACGATATTGTATAATTAAATTCAATATACATTAATCAAATATAAAACGCTTATATTTAATTTTACGAATTAACTGGTTAATTCGCCTTAGCCCATAATATTTAATCCGTATTAAATATAATATCTCAACATCACATTTTGACTAATTACTAGTCAAATAACTCGGACTAACTGGTTAGTCAATTTTGGCATCTACATGACAGTATTTTCATACCGTCACATCTCTCGAACGTATCCTATAGGTGTGACTTTTAGGGACCAGTTGATCACCGCCATCTGTATGACAATAACGTCAAACTTATCTAGCAAGCCAACCGTTATTGATAAACGTGGATCAACTGATAATAATACCAAAAGTATGCCCTTTGATCCTTTTAGAGGTTTATAAGTCCTTGCACTAACTGTTAAGGACACCAACCCCAACAAGCTCCCACTTGTCCGTACAAGTGTATGTGCAATGACGTTATCCGCACTAACTGGAGGACACAAGCTCCAACAAACTCCCACTTGTCCGAACAAGTGTATGTGCGATAACCGATTCTCATATTCATTTAAAATTTCTCCCACTCAATGTAAAACAATTTGCAGATCTGGATCCACAAAGGTCGTATTTTACAATCGATCTGTATCTAGAGTGGTTTCCCCGACTAGAGAGTAACTTAACTGATAAAACGAATCCGTATCCGAGCATGGCCATGCATTTCGATTCTGACTCCTCGAGTGGCCCTGAGAAATATCGAGTACCTGATAAAGGCTGAATATTTCCTTCAACTCGAACTCCTTCCGATCTAAGCACAGCATGAAATGACCCAGAAAAAATCTACTTGGCCCCCTGTTACGGATGACCGTGAGAAAGAAACCAAAGTCACCCAAAATCTGCCGTAGTCTCAAGAGACAGTCGATAGTCAAAAGAATCGACTCTTAGGATCACCATGGAAGTCCTATCCACGACTGGGCACGGAATGTTATAAAACATTTAGGACTCCACGTCGATGTCACAATAGTGTCCTGCGAAATATCCGTATAAATCGCCTCTGTGATTGGTCAGTCAACCGGTTGACTTATGGCTCGTTGAACCCACCATCAACCAACGTCACAAAATAATTGCCAGAGTTATCAGCTCATGTGGGCAATTAAGGACTAAAAAGATATGATGTTTGTCCAGTTCACTTTGTGGTGTTCAAAATTGTCGTACAATTCCACATGAAAAACAAAATATATATATATAAAATATCAAAACGATGATGTTGTATAGAGTACAAACGAGAATGAATCTAATCCACAAAAAGTACTACAACTCAGGAACACGTTTGATTCCCATAGAATTTACGTGCCCTTCATGCTTATCTTGTCGTAATGCTTTAGTGAGAGGATCTGCTATGTTATCATCTGTAGCAATCTTTTCTATCATTACTTCCTTTTGCTCCACGTAATCCCAGATTAGATGAGCTTTCCGTTGTACATGTCTAGACTTGTTGCTAGACTTAGGCTCCTTAGCTTGGAAGATGGCACCACTATTGTCGCAATAGATGGTGATCGGGTCATTCGAACTAGGCACTACAGAGAGCCCATGTAAGAATTGACGCATCCATATCGCTTCCTTTGTAGCTTCGGCGCGGCATAGTACTCGGACTCGATCGTAGAATCTCTTGTAATAGTTTGTTTCGAACTCTTCCACCGATCGCAGCGCCATTAAGAGTAAAAACGAATCCAGACTGAGATTTCGAGTCATCTCGATCCGTTTGGAAGCTAGCATCTGCGTAACCGGTTGCGCATAGCTTTTGAGAGCCTCCATAAGTCAATGCCCAATCTTTAGTCCTCCGGAGGTACTTAAGAATGTTCTTGACACCAGCCAATGTGGTTCACCTGGATCTTTGTTGGAATCGACTTGTCATACTCAATGCATATGCCACGTCCGGACGTGTGCATATCATGGCATACATGATTGATCCTATTGCCGAAGCATAAGGAATCCGTGTCATGCGCTCTTTCTCTTCCGGTGTCTCTGGTGCCTGAGACTTGCTCAAATGCACCCCTGGAGCCATAGGAAGGAACCCCTTCTTGGAGTTAGTCATCTTTGAATCTCTCTAGGACTTTGTCTATGTAAGACTCCTGACTGAGAGATAACATCCGTCGTGATCTATCTCGATAGATACGGATGCCTAGAATTCTTTGTGCCTCTCCCAGATCTTTCATCTGGAAATGGTTTTTCAACCATACTTTCACCGAAGACAAGAGAGGTATGTCATTCCCAATCAGGAGTATGTCGTCAACATACAATATTAGGAAGACAATCTTGCTCCCACTCGACTTGATATATAGACATGGTTCCTCGACCGATCGAGTAAATCCATTGTCTTTTATCACTTGGTCGAAGCGATGATTCCAACTCCGAGATGCTTGCTTAAGTCCATAAATGGAACGCTTAAGCTTGCACACTTTCTTAGGATGTTCAGGATCGATGAAACCCTCGGGTTGTACCATGTACAACTCTTCCTCCAAAAAGCCGTTTAAGAAGGCGGTTTTCACGTCCATTTGCCAAACTTCATAGTCATGAAAAAGCGGCAATCGCTAAGATAATCCGAATGGAACGCAGCATGACTACGGGTGCAAAAATCTCATCGTAGTGCAAACCTGGCACTTGGGTGAAACCTTTAGCAACTAGTCGTGCTTTGTAGATATCTTGTTGACCTTCCACAGAATGCTTTATCTTTTAAAGCCATTTGCATTGAAGGGGACGAACCTTAGCAGGTAAGTCAACTAGATCCCACACGTTGTTCTCATACATGGAGTCCATCTCGGATTGCATGGCCTCAAGCCATAGCTTTGAGTCAGAACTAGTCATGGCACCTTTATAGGTTGCGGGTTCACTACTCGTTAAGAGTAGAATGTCATCTATGTCATGTTTCTCGACCATACCGATGTATCTGTCCGGAGGAATAGAGACTCTTCCCGACCTCCTAGGTTCCTCAGGAATGTTCACCACAGCCGGGATTGAAGGAACAGGTTCCTCCAATGGTTGCTCGGTGTTTGGTTCTGGAATCTCCGACAGGTCGAAGGTTCTATCACTCTTTGCATTCTCGAGAAATTCCTTCTCTAAGAATGTCGCACTAGCCGCAACAAAAACACGTTGTTCGGTTGGCGAATAGAAGTAATGACCAAGTGTTCCTTTAGGATAACCTATAAAGTATGTCTTGACCGATCGCGGGCCGAGCTTATCCTCGTGTCTCCACTTGACATAAGCTTCGCAGCCCCAAACCCGTATAAAGGACAAGTTAGGGACCGTTCCCTTCCATAGTTCATATGGAGTCTTGTCAACAGCTTTAGACGGACTTCGGTTAAGTATTAGAGCGGCTGACAAAAGAGCATAACCCCATAATGAATCAGGTAAGACCGTGTGACTCATCTTGGATCGAACCATATCAAGCAAAGTTCGATTTCTCCGTTCGGACACACCATTCAACTGAGGTGTTCCAGGTGGAGTTAACTGTAGGGCAATCCCACAGTCCTTCAGGTGTTGATCAAACTCGTGAGAGAGATACTCGCCACCACGATCCGAACGCAGTGTTTTAATCTTTCTACCCAATAGGTTCTGCACCCTATTTTGGTATTCTTTGAATTTCTCAAAGGATTCACTTTTGTGTTTCATTAAGTAGACATAGCCATATCTACTTAAATCGTCCGTGAAAGTGATGAAATACCTATAGCCTTCTCGTGCGGTGATTGACATAGGGCCACATACATCCGTGTGTATGAGTCCTAATAGGTCAGCAGCGCGCATTCCAACACCTTTGAAGGAAATCCGAGTCATCTTACCGATGAGACATGATTCACACGTGCCAAATGATTGAAAATCAAAGGCCGAGATAGCTCCATGTTTGATGAGCTGTTTTACGCGTTTCTCATTAATGTGTCCCATACGGCAGTGCCATAGATACGTTTGATCTTTGTCACCAACCTTTAACTTTTTATTCATTACGTGTAATATTTCCGTGGTCTGATCTAAAACATAAATTCCGTTCATGGAGACTGCCTTGCCGTAAATCATATCGTGTAATGAGAAAATGCAAGTATTATTTTCTATTACAAATGAAAAACCAAGTTTATCAAGTGCGGCTGAAATAATGTTTTTCGAAAGACTAGGTACATAATAGCAGTCATATAATGACAACTCAAATCCACCGGGAAGTGGATCACATATGTCCCCTTTGAGATGGCGGCTACTCTTGCTCCATTCCCAACACGCAGTCCACCTCACCCTTTACGAGGGGTTCGATGTTTGAGCCCCGCACATGATTACACAGATGAGAACCACAACCAGTATCAAGTACCCAAGTTCCGTAACTTGCGTGGTTAATCTCAATCATATGAATAAAAGTAGAAGAAGAAGAAGACATACCAACAGGTTTAACACGACCTGCCTTTAAGTCCTCATGATAAACAGGACATGTGCGTCTCCAATGCCCAGTCTTGTGGCAATGATGACATTCCATGTTTTCATTCTTGCTCTTTGTCGCGCCTGATGAGTTACTCGACTCACCAGGACCACTCTTACCTGAACCCGACTTCTTGAACTTCGCCTTACCTCTCGCTAGGTTTGCACGAGCTTTGCCCTTACCTTTCCCTTTGTTTGACACAACGAGAACATCCTGTTTCAAACTCCCACTGAACTTCATGTCCTTCTCGGTCTGTACGAGAAGGGAGTGCAGTTCATATGGGGTTTTCTTCAAATCATTCATATAGTAATTCGCTCTAAATTGCGAAAAACCATCGTGGAGTGAATGAAGCATGCGGTCGATAACAATGTTCTCGCTGATGTTACAATTAAAGGTCTCCAGCTTCTCGACATTCTCAATCATGCTGAGAATGTGTGGGCTAACCGGTTGGCCCTTCTGGAGTCTCGCATCAAAGAAGCGAGTGGTATGCTCATAGGTCACGATTCTCGGTGCTTTCGAGAATTCCTTGGTGAGCGTGGTGAAAATCTTGTTTGCACCATGGGCTATGAAGCGTTTCTGCAAATTGGGTTCCATTGCAAAAATGAGTACGTTTTTAATCGCACCCGCTTCCATACGGAAATCATTAAACTTGGTGATTTCAGCATCTCTAGCCGTGGGACCTGGGTTTGCCGGGATGGGCTCTAATAGATATTTGAGCTTCCCGTCGGCGGCGCAAAGATTCCGTAATGCCGCCTCCCGGTCCGCGAAGTTTGATCCATCATTCTTGATCGAGTAGACGATTCATCCGATTCATGAAGATCCGGCCGGACTCACGGTCCAATGTGGCACTTGGCATTGGGTTATCAGTAGAACCAGCCATTTGTTGTTTAGCAGTTTAAAAAACGTGATCTACACTGAAAAAGAAAGAAAAACAAAACGAAATAAGCAACTCATCGAGGTGATTTAAGTCTATTTTAAAATTCATTTAAACATGTAGACTCTCGCACTTGCATAATTGATCTCCCTCAAGAATGATACAAGTGATCCCAAGACTCAATTTCTGTAAATTGATAAGCCAACTGTTTAGCTAATTCTTCCGGAAGAACTCTTGGTCAATAGATTTCCGTAAATCCTATCTATAGTCCACCATAGTCACAGGATCGTACGAGTGACCATAGTGTTGAGATAAAATAGGTCAATCGGTTCCAACTTACCCGACGTAGAAGGGGTCATATTATGCCTACCGACGAAGAAGGGACTCATTGGAGTTTGACCTATAAAGACCGTTCTCAATTTTGGTTTATACGAGGAAGATCCCATCAACTAAATTATAATTCATATTAAGTGAACGAATAACTAGCGTCTGCGTGAATGAATTTATTTAGGTGATGGCTTAGCATGATCGTGTGACATGAGAATGTCAATGAAAACTAACTCGTGACCTCTATATGTGTCAGTTTTCATGCAATATATATATATAGGTGGTTTGGTTTTTAGGCGGAATATGATGCATATTATCGTTGCGAAAAATAAATGAAAGAATGCAATGCGTAAATAAAAACGACCTAGTGTGGCCTATCCTAGTATAAGAACATAATACAACTTTGGAATCCGCCGTTGGACCCAAAAAGCTTGTCTTGATGTTCCATCTTGATCCAAGTAGCGGGAGTGAGCATCCGGTCTCCATCTTTGGTCTTCTCAAAAATTACAATTAAAATTACAAAATATAAACCTAATTACATTCTAATTAAAACTGTAATTACAAGTGAAAAATCCAAAACGGAGATACGAGATCTCAAAATACAACCAAGACCGTGTTCCATCATTACGGTAACACGTTCTACTAAGGCCACACTAAGTTACAACTGATTGTAAAATTAAATACGTAATGAAAAGGCATTCACAAGCATTCAAAATAAACGATAAATAAAAATGCATCAACTAAAAACAAATTCATTCGTGACATAATTCCGTAATTATGTTAAATTTATCCAAACCACCTTTTAATGATTAAAATTCATGTGATAAAACCGCTTCTATCAATTTAATTTTAATCCATTACAATCCGTTATTTTAAATACACTTTAAAATAACTTAATGGTACGTGTGTGAACCGTTTCACAATCATAGCGAGTGTACAATATCCGTATAATGTACATTTTGTAGCCAAAAGAAAATTTAAAGCAAAAGGAATAAATTTTCAAAAGCTGTCAAAACAGAAACCCCTCGATCCAGGGACACAGGTGCTCGATCGAGGAACGAAAGGGCTCGATCGACTGAACTGCAAGTCGATCGAGAGAGTTGCCAAGCAGAAAATGCTCGATCGACTAAACTGGTGGTCGATCGAGTACCTTTATCAGCAAATCTACTCGATCGAGTACGAGGACAACTCGATCGAGCAGTGGGGTTTTGAAAGGGGGTCGATCGAGTACAACAGGGACTCGATCGATCAAAAACAAGACAGAAATAGCACTCGATCGAGTAGAAATACGCTCGATCGAATGCACACATGGCTGAAAAATCAAAACCCTCGTGAAAACAGTTTGTCGAGACAAAATCAATTTCAATTTTGATCAAAAACGCATCAAAACAATTTAACAATTGACAAAACTTGACATGTTGCTATAATCTCCGTATAAAATAACAACATGTAAAAGAACAAAACGAAAAACAACCCAAGACAACCGTGTAAAACAGCCGCACGGTTTTAACAAAAACGCAACATCCGTGTATACAAGGCACGGATTTCGAGACAAACACAATCGTTTCAAAATCGTTTTATGAAAAACACATAGAAAAATTTACGTGGCCTCACTCTGATACCACTTGTGGGTAAATATCCGTATAATACCCTTTAAATTTAGGACTATAACATAAATTTAACATGCGAATATCGTCATAAAACATAAATACTATATAGAAACGATAAGGAATAAGAATCAACCTCGGGTCCTTTGATGCACGGCGTAAAGAACAGAAATCAACAGAGATTCCCTCCTAATTGTTGCACCCAAGATTTGTCCGAGATATGCCCTTGTGCTAGAACGTGTTCTCCGATTGCCTTGCAATATTGGGAGAACTTGTTGTGAGTTTTTCTCGAGATGTGAGATCTCGGTTTCAGAGAAAACTTAATCTCCAAAACCCTAATTTCTGTGTAAATGAAATTATCTAGGTCACAAAAGGAGAGGAGCTCTCCTTTTGTTTGGTTCGGCTGGACCGACGGTATGCATGGGGAAGTGGGCTTCCACTTCCTCTTAATTTTTACCTCGTGGACTAGCTCGAAAATTGCTAAATGTATATGAAGCGGTTTATTATAAATCGTCATCGGTTATCGGCTATTAAAACATCAACTAATAACACGGGTTAGTTGAAGTATTAATACATGTCCGACAAAGACGATATTGTATAATTAAATTCAATATACATTAATCAAATATAAAACGCTTATATTTAATTTTACGAATTAACTGGTTAATTCGCCTTAGCCCATAATATTTAATCCGTATTAAATATAATATCTCAACATCACATTTTGACTAATTACTAGTCAAATAACTCGGACTAACTGGTTAGTCAATTTTGGCATCTACATGACAGTATTTTCATACCGTCACATCTCTCGAACGTATCCTATAGGTGTGACTTTTAGGGACCAGTTGATCACCGCCATCTGTATGACAATAACGTCAAACTTATCTAGCAAGCCAACCGTTATTGATAAACGTGGATCAACTGATAATAATACCAAAAGTATGCCCTTTGATCCTTTTAGAGGTTTATAAGTCCTTGCACTAACTGTTAAGGACACCAACCCCAACAAGCTCCCACTTGTCCGTACAAGTGTATGTGCAATGACGTTATCCGCACTAACTGGAGGACACAAGCTCCAACAGTGGTGTTTATCGATGACATCTTAGTCTACTCCAAGACTAAGGAGGAGCATGAGGAGCATCAGAGGATTGTGTTGCAGACTTTGAGGGAGCATGAGTTATATGCTAAGCTGTCCAAGTATGAGTTCTGGTTAGAGAAAGTTGCTTTTCTGGGGCATGTGATCTCTAAGGAGGGAGTAGCTGTGGATCCGGCAAAGATTGAGGCAGTGACAAAGTGGGAAGCACCAAAGAATGTTGCTGAGATTAAGAGTTTCTTGGGTTTAGCTGGATACTACAGACGGTTCGTGAAAGATTTCTCCAAGATAGCTAGACCTATGACAGCTTTGATGAGGAAAGAGAACAGATTTCGTTGGGATGAGAGTTGTGAGACGGCGTTCCAAACATTAAAGGAGCGTTTGACCACAGCTCCTATCTTAGCATTGCTTGAAGGGATCGAGAACTTTGAGGTTTATACAGATGCCTCAAAGAATGGGTTAGGATGTGTGTTGATGCAGAACAGTAAGGTGATTGCCTATGCTTCTAGGCAATTGAAGCCGTATGAGGAGAACTACCCTACACATGATCTGGAGTTGGGTGTAGTGGTGTTTGCTCTCAATATTTGGAGACATTACCTTTATGGGGTGACCTTTAAGGTATTTTCGGATCACAAGAGTCTCAAGTACATCTTCACTCAAAAGGAGTTGAATATGAGACAGAGGAGGTGGATGGAGCTGATTGGCGATTATGATATGGACATTATCTACCATGAAGGTAAAGCCAATGTTGTTGCAGATGCTTTGAGTAGGAAGAGTGTACATTCTTTGTGTACAGCTCTATCTTTGATGAGGTTGAGAGATGAGGTGGGGAAGTTTGGGATACATTTGATGCATAGAGGGGATGTCGTGGGAGATTTGACAGTACAGCCTGATCTTTATGATGATATTCGAGGTAAACAGGCGTTGGATCCTAAGAGCTGGGGTAGAGAAAGGGACAGTGTCTCGATTCTCTATTCATACAGATTGTAGTTTGAGGTTTGATGGTAGGTGGTGTGTCCCTAATGATGAGGAGCTGAAAAAGACTATCATGACAGAGGCACATTGTACACCATATTCAGTACATCCAGGTGGTGACAAGCTGTACAAGGACTTGAAGAACACGTTTTGGTGGCATGGGATGAAGAAAGAAACAGATGAGTTTGTGGCCCGTTGTTTGACATGCCAGAGAGTTAAAGGGGAACAGCGACGACCACAAGGTAAGATTCAGTCTTTAGAGGTACCTGAGTGGAAGTGGGAATCCATTTCTATGGATTTTATCGTGGGTTTGCCAAAGAGTTAACAGGGTAACAACATGATATGGATAATAGTGGATCGACTGACCAAGTCAGCTCACTTTGTGCCAATGAAAGATACATGGACTAAAGCACAATTAGCTATGGCTTATCGGAAGAATGTGCTTAAGTTACATGGAGTCCCTAAGGACATAGTATCTGACAGAGATGCGAGATTTATCTCAAGGTTTTGGAAAGAGTTGCAGGAATCTTTGGGAACAACTTTGAAGATGAGTACAACATTTCATCCTACGACAGACGGTCAGACTGAGAGAACGATAAAGACTCTTGAGGATATGTTACGAGCTTGTGTGATGGACTTTGGTGGTAGCTGGGAACAGAGGTTGGATTTGATAGAGTTTTCTTACAACAACAGCTATCACACCAGTATTGGCATGGCACCGTTTGAGGCTTTATATGGGAGGAGATGTAGGAGTCTGATTTGTTGGGACGACATTGCTGAGGGAGTGGTTCTAGGACCAGAGATGGTTGAACAGATTAAGATGATCAGGGAACGGATGAGAGCAGCTCGGGATAGGCAAAAGAGTTATGCAGATCTACATCGCCGGGATATAGAGTTTCAGGTTGGGGATAAGGTTCTTCTGAAAGTGTCTCCTATGCGTGGGGTTATGAGATTTGGGAAGAAAGGCAAGCTGAGTCAGAAGTTCATCGGGCCTTATGAGATCTTAGAGCGGGTTGGAGAGGTTGCATATGGTCTGGCTTTACCAGCTGCGTTAGAGAGAGTGCATAATATGTTTCATGCATCTCAGCTGCGGAAGTATGTGAGTGACCCGTCACATGTGTTAGAGGCAGAGAGCTTAGAGCTAGATGAGTCCTTATCATATCTTGAGGTACCCAAGCAGATTCTTGACCGGAAGGTTAGGAAGACTAGGAGTGGTGAGACAGTTTTGCTTAAGATCCTTTGGTCTAACCACGAGACTGAGGAAGCTACATGGGAGGCAGAGGAGGCCATGAGAGAGCGTTACCCTTTCCTTTTTGATCAGGTATGTATGGTTACGTGGACGTAACCTTGTTTCTTTTAGGGGGGTAGGAGATGATCGCGAAGAGTTTTTAAGAGCTTTTTATACCTTTTTACGTTGTGTCGGTATGTTTGTTGTGGTTGAGTCGGGTTGAGTTTGGGTTAGTAACATGTTTTGTGTTGAGTTTTGTTTTGGTTGTTGAGTCGGGAGTGTTGTAGTGTGTGTCTTTGTTTTGTTGTGATTTGAACTTCGGGGACGAAGTTCTTTTTAAGGAGGGAAGACTGTAATACTATGGATTTATGAGTCCCTGGGTACTCTATCGAGTAGGCCTTACTCTGTCGAGTAAGGGTGTGTTACGTTTTAAAAATAGTTTCTGACCTGTTGGGTACTCGATCGAGTAACGTTGATACTCGATCGAGTAAGGGGGCACTCGATCGAGTACCTTAGCTACTCGATTGAGTAGCCGGTTTACGGGGGATGATTTCTCGGGTTTTGTTAATAATGCGATTAAATATATAATTACCTCCGTCACTTTTCTTTAAACACTTTTAAAACCTATTTGCTTTCAAAAAGAGAAATCAAACTACGTTCTTCGCATCAATCGCATTGTTGGCAAATCCCGGAGCTTGGAAGGTCGGATTTTACCTTTCTTTATACCTTTGTGATCCTTCCGTCGAGGGTAAGATCTATGTACCGTTTTTATAGTATTTCGTTAAAGTTGGTTAAACCCTAATATGGGGATTTGGGGGTTTTTGTTGTATTTCGTGATTGGTAGTGTAGATACCTCATTTCTGCATCTCTCGCAAACCACCCGGTGATGATTGGGCCGCATGTTTGCTACGCGGAACGATTTGTGACAGTTCGTAAGTTTATCGTCAAGTGATTGCTCAAATATTAATGTCTACCTCTTAGTTGTCATCTACGTGCCGATACGGTCGTTTTGACAGTAATTAGAGTATATTTGGAGTCCGGGCCTAAAACCGTCTTCATTTTCTGATAACCATTAAATCCTGAGTCAGAATGTTCTGGAATGTTCTGGATATTTCTATTCCATATTTTACAAATATTTCATAATCTTTATCCTTTGGTAAACAATTTCCCGTAAATATTCACATAAAATATTAAGGAAAACCAAATTATTCCGTCCAACCATAACTTAAACACGGAAATCTTTCTTCCGCAGGAGGAAACCACTTGGGAACAGACGCAGCAGGTGCTGCGCCTCTTCCAAGAGACGCAGTGGCTGCTGCGTTTCTTCCCAAGTCCTTTTCTGCGTATTTCTCGTATCTTTTTCATATCTTGCCGAGATTCACTTCCAAAGACTCTCCGAAACCCTAATTCCTTCACGTGATTAGTATAAATAGGAGCCTTCTCTCCTCATATTTCTCACGCGAGTGTCCGCCCTTCTCTTCTCCCTTTGCATTCTAGACCTTTGTTCTTACTTTTTGGCGTCTACGTGCTTGAACATTCGGCCATGTAAGCTCGGATCCTTCTGAGTACCAGCCTCGTTTGCATGACCGACCAATTTGACCAACTCAACAATCAATCAACTTAATTAATCTAATAGTATTCCTCTTACGAGGGCACTTTCTTTACATTCGCGTCGAGCATCACTAATCGATATCTTAGTCCTTCTCGTTTCATCAAACATGTAAGTCTGAGGGTGTATAATCTCTCTTTTATTTATTGTTATTTAATTTTTGTATCATCAATTGTAAGGTTTATGTCGAAAATAGCAATTAAAACCGATTTCTAAAACCTTGTTTAAAACCCTTTTTACGGATTTTCAGAAGACAAACCGTCGAGAAAGGACGCAGCAACTGCTACGCCTCTTCGAAGGAGCGCAGTACCTGCCGCGCCTCTTCGTGAGGCTGCCGCAGTTCCTGCTTCATTTCTTATTCCTTCGTCCTCTGTAATTCATTAAGTATTTGCTTTATTTCGTTTGTTCTTTAATTCTCTGATAGCATAGCACAATAATTTCACATGTATATTGTTTATCATTCATTAGCCCATAATTCATCGTTAATTCCGACTTAAATCCCAAGTAATCTCATATTTGCGGGTTTTCGTCACTAAATTCAATCTGGGTTGTAGGAATTCGATTTGTTCATATTGAGTTTCTGTAATTCGATCCTTTGATTTATTTTCATCTGTCTATTGTCATATTCGTCATTAATTTGTCGTTAATCCATCATGTTTAGTTTATTTCATTCACCCATGTCACTAATCAATCATTCGTTCATGTAATAATCCGTCTTAATTCCGTCTTATCCGTGTTTTATTGTTTTATGACCCTTAATCACATGTAAATAACCTACTAATCACTTTCATCCGAGTAAATAATTTAATCAATCATTAAATTTACCGACGAGTATTAACAACACGCAATTCTGAATTCACAGCCAGAATTCAGGTCAGGAACAGACGCAGCAACTGCTGCGCCTATTCCAAGGGACGCAGCTCTGCTGCGCCTGTTCCGGGTTGAATTCTGCCTCTGAACTCCATTGTTGCTTGACATAGTTTAATTAGTTCATGTATAATTGACTATTATCCATATTATCACCTTCTGTCTTGTTTGTAGATTTATTCCTTTATTCGTTTTTTCCAAACTATCCGTTTTAAAGGTATTTTCGACATAAATCGCCTATCCAATGTAATTATTGTAATTTTTCATTATTGTAATTTTCTTATTGTATTTATTATTATTTCTTGTATCATTTGTATGTTTTCACATGTAATTGAACATTAAATCCTACTTCGACCCAGATGTTTGCTAATTACGTGTCAACCGACGTAGTTAATTTTCACATGTTAGGATTAAAACTTGAATGTTGCATTGCATGCATATAGCTGACGATACATCAAGTATAAATGATGTCCCTAATCATTAGTAAAGGCCGCTATCGAGGCGGGCGGGATTAGGTGTTCGATCAAAAGAGCTTCCTAATACGTACCCTCACCCCTTACTCCAGATCTCTGTGAACACCCGTGTTCATTGGCATCCACGAGAGTCATTCTAGACATAGAATGCTAAGGGTAACGAGTTCTTGGTGTTCATGTCTTTACTTTGTGTCTAGACATGGCATGAGGTATTCGAACGGTTCCAATTTCCCATAAAAATTGGTGGCGACTCCAACAAAAATGCAAACGCTTGTTCTCTTCCTCCCAAGCGCCCCCGTAGGCCCCCCGCTGTCCACAGTTTGGCGACTCCGCTGGGGATAATACACTTACGTGTAGCAAGGGTGAAACTTGAACAAGGTTAGGGAATAATTTGTACAAGACAATTGTCGGTTTTCATAACTCGGTCTTACTAGACCGTTTTATTCGGCCTTCCTAGGCCCAACCCAACCCATTCGACCAATCGTCCCGTCTAAACGGTCCTAATTCTTATTTGGGCCTAAGGATGGATGGCGATTGACGTCATCCATACCATGATGCTTAGTCTTGTTTGTATCAAGGGCCTTCACTACTTGAGGAAATGGACTAGGAATCGGCCTTACTCTTGTTTGGTACGAGCCTCTCCACAGACTTCGGGTTTGATGGTTCGGTATGACAACCCACCCTTTAAACCAAAACCCTTTTAAATGCACTCAGCATCCCGTTATAATGCTTGTACGAATGTTTGTACCTTACGTGATCATCATTTCTAAACAAAACCATGACGATTTTTGTAAAAATCAAAATCCTTTTTAAAATCAAAATTTCGAAAAAAAAAGAGGCCATTGATTAGCGCAAAACCCAGTCAAAACTCTGTCCATCTGTCGAGTCAAAATTCGGGCCACAAGCCCATTTCAAAACCTCACTTCGAGTCCACTCCTACAACTACACTATAGTTGACTAGGATACACATTTTCAAAACCTTGTCTTTTCTTCAAAGCTCACTCAACACAAGTGGCACACACCCACTTCACGAGTCAAAACATTTCTTCTTTTAGCAAGTGTGTTAGAATGGTCGATCGTGTTTTGATTCGTCATCGATCTCTTATCCAGTTTTCAAGATGCCTGGATCCAGCGAAACAAACCTCCACCAACTTCAAGATGGTAATGATCGAATCCTAGCCGCGCTAGCCCGTATCCAAGATACCCAAGACCAAGTCCATGATCGCCTTGAGACCATCGAGGGTCGGATCTATGCCGTAGAGGGAAGGTTGCCTCCCCATGAAAGTGAAGTAATAGGTGACTCCGCGGATGAATCCAGGGATGAAAATCCTCCCATGGGACTAACTGTAGCCGAGAAAAGACTCCAATACTTAGAGGAGCAATTGATGTACCTTAAAGGGGATGACATTTATAGGGAGAACAATCGCAAGTATGAAGCCGTCAATTCCAAAATTGCCAACCAACTTCAACATGACGGATATCCCTAAATTCAAGGGGCACGAGAACCCTTTGAACCACATCCGTGCCTTCAAAGATTACATGTCTATCAAAGGCATCAAACCCGAGATGTTCTTAAGGATCTTTCCTTCATCTCTTGACACCATCCCGAAGCAATGGTTCTACTCCTTAGAACACAAGAAGGTCGCTACTTGGGAAGATGCCGCAATCGAGTTTTCTAAACAATATGCGGATAATGCCGAGATCCAAGTTAACATGGGCACTCTAGAGGTTCTTACCCAAAATGACAAAGAAGGATTCACCGACTTCCTAAGTAGGTGGAGGAAGACTAGTACCCAACTAGTTGAACGCCCGGATGAGGCTACCCTTGTGGAGAAGTTTGTGGATAATCTCAAACCCATCTATGCCAATCATTTGAGGTACCAAAATATCAAAACTTTCAAGGACTTAACCGTACTAGGGACAAGGATTGAAGATGACATCCGTAAAGGACTCTTGTCCAAAACGGTAGGTCGAGGATATCAAGGCTCAACAAGTCGTTCATATGGCTCCACTAGCAAGACAAGTGAAGTTAACCTTCTTGAGCCATCCAAGAAAACTACCCCACCAAGGAAATTCACAAATCTTGGGGACACGTACTCCAACACTCTAAAAAGGTTAATGAAGCAAGGCAAACTCCAACCCATTGGACCTACTCCCGAACCCGAAAGGAAATCCAAATTCTGGGACGAGAACTCGTACTGTGAATACCATAGGGGCAAAGGGGCACGACACAAAAAAATGCTACAAGTTGAAAAATGTGCTTCAAGACATGATTGAAGATGGTCGATTGCCAATACCGCCGGGAGGTAAACCCAACAACACTCAGAATCCTCTTGGAGTTCTAGTGATTACAAGTGACGAATCTACCTTAGATTGCTCACACCTCATTTCTCCAATTGAAGATGAAATCCATGCAATCGAGAATGAAGGGTTCTATTCTACTATCTCCCCTACCATTTCCGACTTCATCACATGGGCAAGGAGTGTGGATAAGCAAGTTTGGGAATTAGGAAATACGGTGACAACTTTACGCAATCCCAACGCAACACCCAAAGAGCATATGCCACTGATCTTCTCTCAAAACGCTACTATGCAAGAAGTAGTCGCCGTGGTAGATAAACTAGTCGATCAAATCATACGATTAGAGGATGAAATCAGGAGAATGAGGAAACTAGCTACAATCAATGGAGTTTGGGCCGACGATGACGAGGACGAGTACCTCATCGAAAACTCCCTAGTCAAAGAAATAGTCCTAAATGGTGAAGACCAAGATGTGGACCACCTAACTCGTTCGGGTCGTCCATATCAAAGCGCTACTCAAAATGGACCAACCAACGTTGTCACACCAAATGATAACGAGGAGGACTCCACTGACCATTTGTTCAAGCAATTACAGAAGACAAAGCCTGATCTTTCAGTCTGGCAATTAATAGCGAGCTCATTCCCACATCGCCAAGCTTTACTGCAAGCTTTGGCCAAACTAAATGTAGCACATAACTCGACACCCGAAGATGTAGTCAACTTGGTCTTCCAAGAAACACCAAAGCTAAGTAATCCTATTACTTTCTCAGACGAAGATTTGCCACCTTTTGGCGCTAGTCACAATTTAGCTCTTTACATCACTGTAATTTGTCTAAAGAAGAACGTGCCAATGACCTTGGTAGATGATGGCTCCGCGGTCAACGTCATACCCCTCAAAACGGCATACAAATTAGGCATGAAAGAGTCGGATTGGGCCCCTACCAATCAAGGTGTGCGTGCATATGATGGTACACGACGAAAGGTGGTAGGACTTGTTAACCTAACCATAGCCACAGGGCCAATTGAGCGAAATGTTAACTTCCAAATAGTGGACATCGAAGCTTCCTTCAACATACTTCTAGGAAGACCTTGGATTCACGCTTCCAAAGCGGTAACATCTACCCTCCATCAAAAGATCAAGATCCCACTAAATGACAAAGTGGTGACGATCACTTCATCGCCCATCAAGGCAATAATCGAAAAGCAGTCAAACAATCAAGTCCTTGCAGATCCCGTATACGAACTTGGGGGCTTCCAAAGCATAAGTGTCATAGAAAGCGAATTGGCACCCTTATACTATGATCCCTACTCCAACTTGGTGGTCAACCACATGCTCAAAACCCAGGGATACTTCCCTGGAATGCCTTTGAACCCTACCCGAAGAAACACCTTCGCACCATATAAGGAAGGCAACTCAAAAAGGATACCACTTGGACTAGGGTACAAACCCACTAGAGGTGATCATGGGCCGGGCCAATGCGGGCTTGGGCCGGGCCTTTCTAACAAAAGCGACCCATTTGTGTGGGCCGGGCCGGGTCGGGCCAAATGCGTGGGCTTATTTAGCAAGCCCAAATCCGGCGTTTATGGGCTAATGTGGGTTTATGGGCCTAAATGGGCTTTTTCGAGCCCTAAAATTTACGACTTACCTTAGGAAATAATTAGTGTAATACCTTTAGTTACAACTTTTAAAATATACATAGTGTATAAAATTGTACAAAATATGATAAAATGCATATGAATTGCTCAATAAAATAAAATAAAGACAAACATCGCCACCTCAGAATGCTTAATAATGCATTGGTATATATGATTTATGTTATGTATACTTTATTTTATAAATCTAAAAATATATACTTGAATTTGTAAAGAGTTGGGTATAACTTTTACGCTACTTTAAAATATTTTATTAGAAAAAATATTCATTATTAATAAATATGGGTCGGGCCGGGCCAAAATTTGGGCCAAACGCTTAGCCCAAACCCGACCCCAAAATATTGTGGGCCTTTTTAGGCCGGCCCATGGGCTTTTTTGGGCCAAAACTAAAGGCCCAAGCCCTTCAAAAAAGCGGGCCGGGCCGGGTAGGGCCAATGGGCTTGGGCCATTTGATCAGCTCTAAAACCCACCAAAGAAGAGGTTCTCGAAATGCTCGCTCAAGTCCAAAATCGTAAGCATGTAGGAGTCCAAATGCGACCCTATCTCCCTACCCTAAATGGGTACTTTGTTAAGGAAGGAAGTCTATAACTCTTTCACGGATTTCCCGAGCCTTGGCATTATCTCGAGAGGAAGCTAGCCGGAATCGAGATCTTTCACGATTGCTACTTCATCCCTCCAGAAACGGTTTCTACCGTCAAAACCTGTCAAGCACCTTGCTTAGACGAACAACCTGTTAGCCTATTGTTTGGAGAAGATCGATTTATTAGGGCCGCGCAAGATGAGATCATTACCATGATACTTCAAGACGATCGTTTCAACCCCACCGCGTTAATCACAGAAACCAACGCAAGTCAGCGGAAAGGATGGAGAAAATCAATCAAATGGACCAACAATCAAGGAAGACTCTTCAAGCTCACCACTGGAGAAGGAGAGATGTTCAAAGGAGAACCGGAAGACGATGAGTTCGAGTCGGAGTCGGAGTCAGAGTCGGAGTCTAGAGAAATCATTGAGAGTCTCCTCCTGTCGTCATCCCCACTCCCTTTGTTTCTCCTAGCTTAGTCTCGAGTAGTCACAGTAGTTCGGGAAATGTCTCAACCACTGTCCTTTTGCCGCCACTGACCATGGATCAGTTGGATTCTTTGTTTCAACTTTACTCAAACTTTAATATGAATAAATCAGGTTCTGCTTATCCTTTGTGTTATCTTGAGTGCAATTCTGTTTACGATGATACTGAGGATGACCAAGACCCAGACTCGATCGAAATACCTCCCTACGTAGCCAAAGAAATACTACAGGAAGGGGAAGGGGGACCAGTAATAGAGGACACTGAACCCATCAATGTAGGAACCGAACTAGAACCCCAAGAACTTAGGATAGGGACTACCTTGAGCTCTACCGAAAGGGTCGATTTCATAGACCTCCTAAACGAGTTCAAATATGTTTTCGCTTGGTCCTACAAAGACATGCCAGGGATCGACAGGGATATCGCCGAACATAGAATCCCGATTAAGCCAGGTTTCAAACCTGTAAAACAGAAGTTTCGACGAATGAGAACAGAATGGGCTCTCAAGATTAAGGAAGAAGTTGACAAGCAATTCAAAGCCGGGTTCATCAAAGTTTCCGAGTATTCTGACTGGGTAGCCAACATAGTACCTGTACCCAAAAAGGATGGGAGAATCCGTGTTTGTGTTGATTTTAGGGACTTGAACAAAGCAAGTCCTAAAGATGACTTCCCTCTACCACACATCGATATATTGGTGGACAATACTGCAGACCACGCGTTACTATCCTTCATGGATGGGTATGCAGGTTATAATCAAATTAAGATGGCCATAGAAGACATGCATAAGACCGCCTTTGTCACTCAATGGGGAACCTATTGCTATACGGTCATGCCATTCGGATTGATCAACGCCGGAGCTACATATCAACGCACCGCAACTACACTCTTACATGACATGATGCATAAAGAAGTTGAGGTATACGTTGATGACATGATTGTCAAATCCAAGGATAGAGAAGGGCATATTGCGAACCTTCGCAAATTTTTCACAAGGCTACGAAAGTACAACATGAGGCTCAATCCTCAGAAATGCACATTCGGAGTAACATCTGGCAAACTCCTGGGATACGTCGTTAGCCAACGAGGTATAGAAATAGACCCTTCCAAGATCAAGGCTCTGATCGAAATGCCACAACCTCAAACAGAAAAAGAAGTCAGAGAATTCCTGGGAAAAGTGCAGTATATAAGTCGATTCATATCGAAACTCACCATGATTTGCGAGCCTATCTTCAAGAAACTCAAGAAAACGGATCACACCATGTGGGATGATGATTGTCAGAAGGCATTTGACCGAATCAAAGAGATATTAGCTAAACCACCAGTGCTCATGCCACCACAACGAGATCAACCTCTTGGTTTATATCTCACAAGAATCGAAAACTTGACCATGGGTGCCATGCTAGCTCAAACCGTAGGAAGTGAAGAAAGAGCTATCTACTACCTTAGTAAGAAGTTCTTGGAGTACGAGTGCAAATACTCACAGCTCGAAAAGACGTGCCTCGCTCTTGTGTGGGCAACGAAGAAGCTACGCCATTACATGCTTAGCTACTCCGTCAAAATATACTCCAAAATGGATCCTGTCAAATACCTCTTCGAGAAGCCCGTCCTCAACGGACGCCTAGCAAGATGGACTTTGATGCTCTCATAATTCGACCTCAAATACGTGCCTCTGAAAGTTATAAAAGGGCGCGCCGTTACCGAATTCTTCGCAGAAAATCCCATCAATGACGCACAAACGATAGACACTTGGTCATTTCCAGACGAGGATATACTCCAAACCGACATAGACTCCTGGGACCTTTATTTTGATGGAGCATCAAACTTAAGAGGATTTGGAATAGGAGTGTTGCTCATTTCTCCTGAAGGCGAGCATACACCAATTGCTGTCAAACTCGACTTCGAGGTGACAAATAACGCTGCAGAATACGAAGCTTGTCTCATTGGACTACAAGCGGCAGTGAGCTTAGGCATTAAAAACCTCCGAGTACATGGGGATTCATCCTTGATCATCAACCAAGTTACGGGGTCCTGGAAAATTCGAAGCGAAAGCCTAGCACCTTATCAAGCCAGAATAGACCAAGTTGCCTAATTTTTTAATCACGTGATGTATCTACACCTACCTCGGGAAGAAAATCAATTCGCAGACGCTCTTGCGAAACTTGCATCTTTGATTAATATGCCAGATCACATGGTGGAAATGCCTTTGTGCATCGAACGACGGTCAGAGCCGGCTTATGTACACCAAATCACTGACGAAGAGGAAATCGCACAGGAACCCTGGTTCCAAGCAATCCTGAATTTCAAGCTCAATGGTACCTATCCACCCGATATGGACAAGAGGGGACAACGTGCTATACGCCTACTAGCTTCCCAATACGTTCTCATGCAAGAAGAATTATACAAAAGAACACCTCTTGGTGTAATCCTACGTTGCCTTGATCATTCACAGGCGCGGAAAGTAATGGAAGAGGTCCACAATGGAGAATGCGGTCCTCACATGAGTGGGCCCATGATGGCAAAGAAAATCACACGTTTGGGGTATTATTGGACAACAATGGAATCCGATTGCATCAAATACGTAAGACATTGCCACAATTGCCAAATCTTCGGGAATGTACAGCATGTCCCTCCTTCATTGCTCTATATAATGACATCTCCTTGGCCATTTTATGCTTGGAGAATTGACATAATCGGGAAGATAACCCCAGCCGGAATAGGAGGTCACTGCTTCATCCTAGTGGCAATCGACTATTTCACCAAATGGGTAGAAGCAGCTTCCTACACCAGTCTCACGGCTAAAAATGTAGCAAAGTTCATACAAAACAACATCATCTGTCGATACGGTTGCCCACATGAGATCATTAGTGATAATGGATCACATTTCCAAGCTGAGGCTGAGCAACTGCTAGCCAAGTATAAAATTAGGCATCACCATTCTTCGCCCTATAGACCACAGACTAACGGCGCGGTAGAGGCGGCAAACAAGAATGTTGTCACGATTCTTAAGAAAATGATTTACAACTATCGAGATTGGCCAAGTAAGATACCCTTTGCTTTATGGGGTTATCGTACATCTGTTAGGATGCCCACTGGGGCTACTCCTTTCTATTTGACTTACGGCATGGAAGCCGTACAACCAGTCGAGCTAGAGATACCATCCTTGCGTATCCTACTCGAAAGTCAAATCCCAGAAGCCGATTGGAAGAGGGATCAATATGAAGAACTCATCCTCCTGGATGAACGTAGGCTACGCACCTTGCATAATGTCCAAACATATCAAGCACGTATCAAACGAGCTTTCAACAAAAGGGTTAGGCCAAGGAACATCAAAGAAGGAGACTTAGTACTTAAATCGGTTAGAGCTCTTCTACCTGTCGACCCACGGGGAAAATTCAAACCTAATTGGGCCGGACCATTTCTAGTCAAATCCATACTTCTAGGGGGTGCGGTTAGAATCACAGACCTAGACGGGAATGAGTTTTCAAACCCAACAAACCTTGACAAACTAAAGCGGTACTATGCCTAGAATAGGAACAAAAGCGCGCCTAGCGTAACCCTACGTGTCGCTCTTGTGGCACTAAATAAACGGCCCCTGGCCAAGCTGAAATAAGCTAATGTCACTGTGCTCTTGCATTTTTGACAAATTCGTCATCCTCATGTCATCAAATAAACTGAATTTGCACCTTCAGAGTAAGCAAAAAGCTCATGCTTATTTTCTAAGTTCATTACAAGCTCTTGCTTAGAACAATTATTCTTTTACATTTACTCGTACTACGCACAAGGGTTTGATTTCATTTTTTTAAGTGAATACGTAGGCAATCCTTCACAGGATACAACCCATTATATTTAAAATGTAAATAGAAGGACATTTGCATTGCATTTGGAATTCGACAAGGATAATAAATAGAAAATCACAACGGTTTCATAACCATTTAGCCTTTTTTATTTCATTTTCTAATAATAATAGTACGCTATATAATAAAAATAGAATAGGCTAGGATTCTAAAAACCCCACATTTTTATTACAACAATAAATAATAATAATAACAAATAATAAATAAAGACTCGGGCTAATCCTCCATCTTCTCTTTGCCCTTGTCATTCTTGTCATATTTCTTGTCACGACCTCGAGCCGGACGCTCTTGCGCCACTTCGGACCTAATCACCAAAGGTCTTTCTCGAGACCTAGACTTTCCATTCTTGCCAATCACCATCTCTACGACAGGAGAGGTCTTCGGTTTCTTCGAAGGATGAACGACTCGAAACCCGGCTTCTTCCTCTCCCTCAGTCAAATGCTTCTCTTTTTCTTTCTCTACCTCGCACACCTTGTTGTCAACGGGCTCGCGCTTCCTCAATCTCTCGCGCTATTCCGGAGTAGTAGCTTTCCTCCATCGCAGATAAGAATCCGACACCCACAAGGCATTTGCGGAAGAGTTCAAGAACCATACATTTCTTTGAGCCCATTTAATGGCCCACTCTCTTGACTTTACGTAGTAAGCGCCACGGCGATCTGGGGACGATGATCAAGCTTCGGGATTGTCTGTTTCACTCCCACCTGTCTCATCAGCCTCTCCGGGAAGATGCACACCATAAACTCCAAGCCAGGAATGCGCACGGACCGAGTAGGATCCAAAGAAGACACTCCAATGACAGATTTGAGATGCCACCACGGCACAATCCACCTAATCAAGGGACCATCATCGCTCTTCAGTTTGTTCTCCCAATAATTACAGACTCGGGTGAAGTCCACCATGTAAAGCCTAGTCCTCATTGCAATGGAACGAGCATGATAGAAAGGAACATGAACTGGGGGCTCGATCAATCGGAGCCGTTCCATAAGCCAAATCTACCAAAAGCGGGTACTAGACATTAAAAAAAAAAAAAAAAAAAAAAGAAAAAAAAAAAAAAAAAAAAATGTCTTTTACCTGCAGAATGACGGAACTTCCCAAATACGGTAGGTCACGATTGACTTTCCTATTATCCAAGCCCAACAGGATCTCTCCTAAGCATAAACAAGTTGGGCTCCTGCGTAGCTCCATTTGCTCAACAAGGCCCAGAAGACGGGGATCACCTCTCAAGTCTTCATCAACATGCCCTTGGAAGACATACACATGCAACAAGCAAAAACCAAATGCCCTCCGCCTAGCAACATAAGAAACGGTGGGGTCAGCCCTATTGATGAATCGATCTATGAAGTCCAACATTCGCACTCCCTTCGAAGTCACTAGACGGTCCACCTCAAGTCTAGTCAACCAAGCAAGTCTCTAAATTTTCCCTTGTACCCTTGCGAAGTAGAAGGAATGGCAGACAAGTGTTTAGGGTCCCACCCACCAATAACGGCAATTTCTTCAGGAAATGGGCAAATATCGCCTCCAGGAAACGCAAAAACATGACAATTCGGGTCCCAATAGTCAAGACAAGCATCCAAGAACGGTTTGACAACCTTAATGAGTTTTAAACTCAACAACGACCCAAGATTATAGGCACCCATATCATATTTCTCCATGTTCGAAAATTCGCTGGTCCATTCCTTCAAGCGAGTCTCCAAAGTATTCATGATGAAGAGTTTATTTTGAGAATTTTATGTAATAAGACGAAGAAGAGACGGTAGAATTGTGTGAATAAAAGCTCTATCGACATTTCTATTTATACTAATTTCTCTTTCCAAAAATCCGTCAGAATAGAACAACTTGGGAACAGGCGCAGCACCTGCTGCGCCTCTTCAAAGAGACGCAGCTCATGCTGCGCCTCTTCCTCAGCCCAACTTCTGTGATTTTCCGCGTTGGATCTTTCCTAATTCCATGACGAATAATTTCCTATTCCTACGGGTTATGGTTTTGGTAAATACGTGAAAATTACCATGTTTCAGGTTTCCTAATTCCGCGGGCAAGCATTTCGAGGCGACATCGACATTTTCGTCACTTTACCACACTTGCACATTTTCATTTTAGGAAATAATTTTCATTTTAGGAAATAATTTTCATTTTTATTAATTCATTTTAGGAAATAATTCTCATTTCGATTTACATTTATTTCATTTCTTCTAACTTATAGATTTCTGTTTTTCCTTTTTTTAGGGGGTAACCCTCCCTACCGTCCGGTCATTTCCGGCAAAATTTTTGCATTTTTTTTAGTCTTTCGTTTTGCGCTAATTTAAGCCATATGTATATACAAATGTATGTTTTGCGTGATTTCTATGTAAATTTCGGCGGCATGACGGCATAAACCGTCATCTACCAAACCTGTTCAAAGCTAACCTGCAGGCACAAGCAACACAACCCGAAAGAAAGGCACTCGGGCCATCGTATATACAACCAAAAAGGGAAATGTACAACAAACTGGGGGCTCGAGCCCCGAACAAAGTCCAACATGTTCAAAATAAAGGTCCAAATGTACAAATGTGCAAAATACGGCCAACAAACAAACAAAAACAGCACAAAACTACTGCTGGTCGCCCTCTAGCTCTGCAACCCTCGTCGCAAAAGCAGCAATCTCGGCGTCTCGAACCTCGAGCTCCCTCAACAAGCGAGCTGTCTCCTCCCGAGACTGGGTCAACTCTCACTCCAGCTCGCGGTCACCCTGTAAACAACAAAATCGGCTCATGTCAATCGTTTCAAGAAAAATCGGAAAATCAAAATTCAAAAATGAAACAGGCACGAGGTTCATACCTGACGACCTCGACCGCCGATAAGTGCCTCGACGACAGTAGCTCGCAGCCGGTTGGCCACCCTCTATAACGCCACGAAACGAGACAGTGCGACCTGCATTTTGAAAAAGAAGTTCTCAATAATTGAGCAAACTCAATCAAATGTGTTCTTACACAAAAAGTTATGCAAAATTAGAGGTTTACCCTCCGAATCAGATGCTGCTAGTCGTCCAAGCCAGCATCCGTCACAGCCACGTCAAAGTCACGCAGCTCGGAGATCGTCGTCCTCCCGGTCGCGTTAGTGTACTCGAGGGTCTCGAGGTACTCTGGGGGCTCGATGCCCGCCGCCTCAACCTCCTGCAAAGTCAAATGTTTCTCATTAACCAATGATCTTTCATCATAGTTCTCAAAAAATCAAGTAAAGAGAAAGGGCAAAAAAATGCTCACCACTACCAGCCAGTACGCCAGCCTCCCGTAGAGGAACGCCGAGTAGTCCTCGCCAGGAAGAAGGAGGGCGTCACCACTAGCGCCAGCCAAGTCCGTCTCCCTCTCTGCCTCAGAAGGCTCCCTGAACATCGTCCTAGGAGGATCGATGGGAACCGTCAACACATCCCGAGAGCACTGACGAGCCAAGCGCTCGCCCAAGTACCACACAGGACCCATCGACGTCCTCAACAGCAGCCGGCTCGAGCTCATAGGTCGAAGGACCTCAGCCACAAAAGGAGGCACGTCAGCGTACTCCGCCCAAGGCCTGGGCACCCACTGGGACAAGATAAACAAAGGAATCATTCTTATGATCAATTTAAAAGCAATATAGGAACAAATGAATATGAGATGCTTACGCTGTCTAGCTGAAGAGCGTTCACGTCCCGCCGGTAGACACCGTGAGAAGAATGCTTGCTCTTCGTCCTGCACATCATCCAATCCCTCACCACGGGATAGGCCTTCTCCAGTGGCTCTGTCCTCTTGGGCGCGAGGCCCGGGAAGTAGGAGTACACCCACGCCTGCGAGGCAAGGTAGTCAATGATGATCTTTCGTAATTTGATAAGGAAAGGAATTGATTTTAATGAAGGTTCATACCTCCAACAGTAGTCCAGGTTCGACAGCGCCAGGAGAAGTCCCCTTCTCCATCAACTCCGGACGAACCATGGCCCTCATGAAGCGGATGAGGACCGCAAAACCAGCGATGACCCGGTCCCCAACGCCCTAGGGAGCTCAGGTCAGAAAGGAAGGGAAGAAGCTTCGTCGACAGCCTCTCGCCCTTGTCTCCGAGGTAAATCAAAGACAGAAACCACCAGAGCCACAAACGGACCCTCTGCTCAGCTGTACAGGGAGGGGGAGCCATCTCCCTCCCGTCAATCGTCACCGGCGCCGGGATATTTCCCGCAAAGTAGTCTCGAACGTAGGAGCTGGGCACTCAACCCGGCACTGTGACAGCCCTCGGCGACAAGTTCCAGCCGATCAACCTCCTAGCCTCGGCCGAGTCCACCCTCATGGCAGTCTCCAACCACTCCACAGCCTCAGTCCCACACGGCAGACCAGAAATCATGCCATAGTCCTCCAGAGTGACTCCCACCTCACCAAAAGGCATGTGAAACGTGGAAGTCGTATCCCAGAATTGGTTCAAGAAAGTGCGGACCAGGCTAAGGTTAGCCTGCATCTTCCTCTTCGCGATACCCCTCCAGGCCTGCACCAAAGAACCGAACACTCCGCGCTCGATCATGGCGCGCTCCTCCGTCGACAGCCACTCGTAGCACTCCATCGCTGTCGTGTAGCCCGAGAACGACCTGATGTTCCCGGCCTCCTATTATGATTTGAAACAAAAGTTATCTTTAGTTTTGAATGAAAATGGGGAAAGATATGAACAAATGAATGAAAGAAGATGGGTGAGAAGTAGTGAATTCCTATTTACCAAACTCTTCAGCGTCCTGTAGGACAGGTGACCCTCTGCAGCCCACAACAAGTGCCTACTCTCCCAGGTCTCAGCCCACGCAGGAGCTCCTCTCAGCTGACGACCTCCTCGTCCAACGTTGGCCCGTCTCGGGGCCTCCTCCTCCTCGACAGCCTCTTCCTCATGGACCTCATCGCCATCAGCCATCACCGCGGCGGTGAAGGCCTGCTCTAAAGCCTCCTCGACAGCATCAATGTCTATCTCCATGGGAGTCCTCCCAGAAGTAGAAGCCTCGTCACCTGCAACATTAAAGCAAATTTAGGCCGCGTCACGTGACGACAAGCCTTGGTTAAGGGATTTTCAAGCTTTTGGAAGCACTGAAACCGCTCTTTTCGCGCCATCTTTGGCCACATTCTCACCAACCCGATCACTCATGTGGTAATTTGGGTCAAGTCAAGCCTCATTTGAAGCCTAGTTTTGGGTTCGAGTCGAAATTTCGGCAGCATTTCGTTATAACGGCGATTATGCCCTAGAAAAGTGTACTGAAAAAGCTGTCACAAACCAAAATTCCGAGATGGTAGGAAGGTTACCCATCATCCAAGGATCCCAAATATCAAGTTTCATCGCAAATGGGCAATCCTAAGGCTATTTTCGAAGCAATTTACGGTTTAGCTGTGAAACCGTCTCAAATTTCACTCAAAGGCTCAAAACTCAACGGAAATTCGAGACAAATACATGGTTATGTTCCTTATATTACTAATTATCCATTTCTAATGTCAATTTGACAAGGCAAATGAATTTGGGGGAAAAGCCCCAAAGTTTCGAGCAATTGGGTCATAAACCCTAATTTTTTCGATCCAAAATTGGACAAATACCGAAGATTAATGCAAGAATGAGACACATACCTTGATTAGTCATGATCACTGCAAGCTTTTGGATCAAACCTTGGCGGAAATGGTGAAGATTTGAGAGAGAAATGTGTAATTTATGTTTCGAACAAATGATTTTCAACCCTTCTGATTATCGCGTTTTTACGCAGAAAATTCACTTTGGGGAATAGACGCAGCAGGCGCTGCGCCTCTTCCAAGAGACGCAGCTCTTGCTGCGCCTCTTCCTTGTGTCCCCTCCATGCGAATTTTCAAAAATTCGTTATGAGTTCGTTATTTGTGGGCCCATCTTTGGTGCGCCTCTTCCCCGATGCTATTTTATCCTTTTGGTTCGTTTGACGATTTTTTTCGTTCTGGCCCGCATTTTCTAAGCCAGCAACAGATTGTTGCATATTATTTATTTCTTCCAAGACCTTTGCTTGTCGCAACGAGCATTTATTCCTTCACAGGTGTTTCGACACGCCTTCGTTATAACGAGAGTAAGCGGATATACTTTCCCTCTCAAGACATGGAGATCAACATTGTTTCCTCTCAGCAGTTCCCGCCTGTGTCCTGCTACTCGCAATTATTTCTCGAAGACTACCCAAGCAGTCTTCTCTCAGCAGTTCCCGCCTGTGTCCTGCTATTCGCAATTATTTCTCAAAGACTACCCAAGCAGTCTTCTCTCGGCAGTTCCCACATGTGTCCTGCTACCCACCTTATTTAGCTCCCACGCTTGACCTTAGCTCAATAGCTCCCATGCACCTCCGGAAGCATCTCGAGAAGAAGTCTCAGGTATGGTCTCTTCTTATGGCTGGCGAGCCTCCTTACGTAATCTAATGGACTTTAAACGACCCTCCCCGATAGTCGACAGACTCTAAAATGTTCCCGACGACAGGACCTTGGCTCAGACCCCTTGAGCCGCCTCGCGTCGCCATAGTCGTCAGGTTGTAATCTTCGATTGACCTGATGGCTATACTTTGACTTTCGCCTTTTCCAAGCCTCAGTCAAAGTGGGGGCTCTGTAGATACCTCATTTCTGCATCTCTCGCAAACCACCCAGTGATGATTTGGCCGCATGTTTGCTACGCGGAACGATTTGTGACAGTTCGTAAGTTTATCGTCAAGTGATTGCTCAAATATTAATGTCTACCTCTTAGTTGTCATCTACGTGCTGATACGGTCGTTTTGACAGTAATTAGAGTACATTTGGAGTCCGGGCCTAAAACCGTCTTCATTTTGTGATAACCGTTAAATCCCGAGTCAGAATGTTCTGGAATGTTCCGGATATTTCTATTCCATATTTTACAAATATTTCATAATCTTTATCCTTTGGTAAACAATTTCCCGTAAATATTCACATAAAATATTAAGGAAAACCAAATTATTCCGTCCTACCATAACTTAAACACGGAAATCTTTCTTCCGCAGGAGGAACCACTTGGGAACAGACGCAGCAGGTGTTGCGCCTCTTCCAAGAGACGCAGTGGCTGCTGCGCCTCTTCCCAGGTCCTTTTCTGCGTATTTCTCGTATCTTTTTCATATCTTTCCGAGATTCACTTCCAAAGACTCTCCGAAACCCTAATTCCTTCACGTGATTAGTATAAATAGGAGCCTTCGCTCCTCATATTTCTCACGCGAGTGTCCGCCCTTCTCTTCTCCCTTTGCATTCTAGACCTTTGTTCTTACTTTTTGGCGTCTACGTGCTTGAACATTTGACCACGTAAGCTCGGATCCTTCTGAGTACCAGCCTCGTTTGCATGACCGACCAATTTGACCAACTCCACAATCAATCAACTTAATTAATCTAATCGTATTCCTCTTACGAGGGCACTTTCTTTACATTCGGGTCGAGCATCACTAATCGATATCTTAGTCCTTCTCGTTTCGTCAAACATGTAAGTCTGAGGGTGTATAATCTCTCTTTTATTTATTGTTATTTACTTTTTGTATCATCAATTGTAAGGTTTATGTCGAAAATACCAATTAAAATCGATTTCTAAAACCTTGTTTAAAATCCTTTTTACGGATTTTCAGAAGACAAACCATCGAGAAAGGACGCAGCAACTCCTGCGCCTCTTCGAAGGAGCGCAGTACCTGTTGCGCCTCTTCGTGAGGCTGCCGCAGTTCCTGCTTCCTTTATTCTTCCTTCGTCCTCTGTAATTCGTTAAGTATTTGCTTTATTTCGTTTGTTCTTTAATTCTCTGATAGCATAGCACAATAATAATTTCACATGTATATTGTTTATCATTCATTAGCCCATAATTCATCGTTAATTCCGACTTAAATCCCAAGTAATCTCATATTTGCGGGTTTTCGTCACTAAATTCAATCTGGGTTGTAGGAATTCGATTTGTTCATATTGAGTTTCTGTAATTCGATCCTTTGATATATTTTCATCTGTCTATTGTCATATTCGTCATTAATTTGTCGATAATCCATCATGTTTAGTTTATTTCATTTACCCATGTCATTAATCAATCATTCGTTCATGTAATAATCCGTCTTAATTCCGTCTTATCCGTGTTTTATTGTTTTATGACCCTTAATCACATGTAAATAACCTACTAATCACTTTCATCCGAGTAAATAATTTAATCAATCATTAAATTTACCGACGAGTATTAACAACACGCAATTCCGGCTTCACAGCCAGAATTCATGTCAGGAACAGACGCAGCAATTGCTGCGCCTATTCCAAGGGACGCAGCTCTGCTGTGCCTGTTCCGGGTTTAATTCTGCCTCTGAACTCCATTGTTGCTTGACATAGTTTAATTAGTTCACGTATAATTGATTATTATCCGTATTATCACTACTACAAATACAGGCAACCACAACGGCCCTTTAACAACGCTTATTCACGAAAATCATCAAAACACGTTGTAGAATTGATTCCGCGAATTTTACCAAACTTAATTACAACGGTTCTGTGTTTATAACCGTTGTTATTAGTTTTAACAACGGGTCATACTTGAAAACCCGTTGTTAATGAAAAAACTAATAACAACGGTTATATTTTAACCGTTGTTAATGGTTTGGCGCCAAATTAGTGAAAAGTAATCACAACGGTTATATTAGAACTCATTTTTAATACTTTTTAACAACGGTTGTAGACTCAATAACCGTTGTTATTAATGTTATGAAAATCTTAAGAGTAACAGATTGCTTTATTCTGCTATACGCTACAAAACACAAACACAAGCTAATACTGCTACTATATCATCCTCCATTCCTCCCTGATCGTCTCTCTGTCTTCATCTCCGTCACTGTTGTCACCGTCTTCTCTCCCTCATCGTGTTTATCAATCAGGTATATATATGTTTTTTAGCAACGCTTATAGATATAGGATTTTTTGGGTTATTATCTAATTTGTTGATAATTTAGCTTAATTGCTTTCCTGAATTTCGTTTATTTGTTTGCCTATTATTGTATTTTCTGAATTAGTTGCCTATTATTACGAATGTAGAATAATGACTCGAACTTGGATGATTGATGCAAATATCAGTGACCGCACCTACAAGGATGGTTTAGCTGAATTTTATGAATTCGTTTCGAACAATTTGAAAGGTTCTTCACGTTGGATTTTTCATGGGGAATCATTAGAGGAAGAGAATAACTCTGAAGAAGATGATGTTGAGGTACACGAAAGGCTAACTGATGATCCTGAGTTTGCCGAGTTTTTTGAGTTGGAAGAGTTGGAAGTAGAGAAGTTGAATGTTGGGTCTATAGATAATGAAGAGAATGATGATGAGTCCATTGCTTTTGAAGATGTAGGTGATGACACTAGTAATTGGGATGACCTTAACAACATGTATGAGAAGTTGTGTGAGTCTGAAGCACCTCTGTATCCTGGTTGTAAGTTCACAAAAATGTCGGCTGTGGTGAAGTTGTATAATATCAAGGGGGCAAATGGGGTGAGTGACACGTGTTTCACTAGTTTTTTAGCCTTGATAAAGGAGTTGCTTCCTGATGGTAATGTTCTACCTGTTAAGACATATGAGGCGAAAAAACTAATAAGAGGAGTGGGTATGAAATATGAGAAAATACATGCATGTCCAAATGATTGCATATTGTATCGGAAATTATATCAAAACTTAACCAATTGCCCTTAATGTTTGGAGTGGCGTTATAAGGATAAGGAAGGAATCCCGGCTAAGGTGTTGTGGTATTTTCCATTGATACCAAGAGTCATAAGGATTTATGCGAATCCCGATGATGCAAAAATGTTAACTTGGCATGAAACAGGAAGAATAAATGATGGAAAGCTAAGACACCTGGCAGATGGTAAGCAATGGAAATCGTTCGACGCTAAGTATCCCGAGTTCGGCAATGAACCTAGAAACTTACGTCTAGCGCTGTCCACTGATAGAATGAACTCACACGGAAATATGAGTAGCCAACATAGTACTTGGCCAGTAGTGTTGGCTATTTATAACTTACCTCCATATGTGTGCATGAAAAGAAAGTATTTGATGTTGTCGTTGTTAATTTCCGGCCCTAAACAATCTGGAAATGATATAGATGTATATTTGGAACCTCTTCTAGATGATTTGAGATTGTTGTGGGATAGGGGATAGAAGTATTTGATGCATATAAGAACGAAACTTTCAATTTGAGAGCGATGTTGACACTGATCATGAGGACACTGAACGCATCTATATGCGTGATGACCATGGTGAAGGTATTTGGGTTAACGAAGAAACTATGACATCCAAGAAACGTCCCCGATCCTGAGATAGTTCATCAGGACACAGTGATATGGACGACCAACATTTTGAGTCATTTTCAGACCAATAATTTGATGGTTTAATTTATTGGTAAATCAATAATGGTCATTATATTGTTAAATAAAAATTCCCAAATTTGCATGGCATGGTAAATCCTGTAGCTTAGATATGCAGTATGCATGCATGCTGGTGTTGTCTTATTTTCTTGATCTAATTATTAGATGTGGATCTTTGGTGTTGAAATTCTTTGAATAATGTTGCAAAGTATATGGTGCTTCACACATTACGATATGTATTATTACTGAGTTTGGACTGTAATGGAATTACAGTAATTAAAAAAAAAAACAAGGTTCAACAATAACAACGGTTATATTTAAATTACCCGTTATTAATACTTTCAACAACGGGTGTAGTACCTCTACCCGTTGTCAATGATTTTTTTGACATATTTCATTTTGGCGCAAATTTGGTGAAAATATATTACAACGGGTATATTTTAACCGTTGTAATAAAGTTTTGACAACGGTTGACAACTATTGACCCGTTGTTATTAACATATAACAACGGTTCTTCTTTGAGCACCCGTTGTCAATAGTTTGTCTTAATAAAAAACTAATTTACAAACCCATACAGCATACCATACACAAACACACACAACGTTAGTTCAACCGTTGGTATCCTGAGTTAATTCTTCTCTCCTCCTCGCTTTCTACATTCTCGTTGCCGACCGTCGCCCAATTTCCGACGCCCAGATTCCGTTGCCTTCCCTTATCATCCTGCTCGTTCTCTTTATCATCATCATCATCATCAGGTATGTTCACTTTATTTTTGTGTTTCGTCATTAGGGTTTTAAGACAATCATCTTTTTTCGTTTTCATGCATCTGTTTGTTTTTCGTCTTCTTTGTTATCTTTATCATCCCGCATCATCTACTTCACTCCTCTTATTAGGGTTTAGGATTTTTGAAGCTCAATCTGTTGTTTTAAATTTTCATTCCTATTAGGGTTTAGGGTTTTAGATAATACTCTGCATGTACGTTGTTAAGTTGTTCATTTCCTATATCATTCATATTTGGGTTTTAGGATTATCATGGGTGAAAAACGTAAAAGAAGTCAAAAGAATAATAAGCCTGAGGATAATAAGCCTGGTTAGAGGGGTGCTACGAAGTGCAAGAAATTCCTTGCAGCTATAGCCGCTAAACAGCCGTTGGAAATAACATGGAGTGAGATGGGTTTCCCTACTGATCCAAATGCGAGTTTTTTCTCCAGTTGGATTGGTACTTGCACAAGACAGTTTGTGCCTATCCATTTAGATGATGTTAGAACTTTGAATCCAAAATTGGCGGAGTTATACTTGGCTCGTGTAAAGGAAGGTTTTATTATACCCGATGAAAGCCATGATAAGTATTTAATGCATAAGGCAGCGGATGTCCACAGGCAGTGGAGGTGTGACGTTGCTAGGGATTGGTTGTATGTGGACAAGGCAACGGGGGAGATGCGTAAGAGCCCACCGGAAAACAAGTGTCCCACCATCAGTCAGGAACAATGGGATCTTTTAAAAAAGATGAGAACTACTGAGAAGTTTCAAGTTAAATATCCTCGCCTTTTAAGGATTTACCTATCATTTTTTTAATTAATGAGTCCTTTATATAATCTTTTTATTATTTCATCTACTTGTGCTTTTATATAATTATTTGAAGGCCGTTAGCAGAAGAAATCGTGCTAACATTTCATGCAAGAAGGGGAAATGGTATGGTTCTCGAGGCGGTTACAGAAAGATAGAAGAGAACCTCGTAAGTAGCATGCATTATTCCCCTGTGAGACTTTATTTTTTTAATCACACTTGGACTTGCATTGATACACATTTACGTGTATAAATGTTACCATGTTAATGTGTAGGTGGCAAAGGGAGTGAAAGAGGTGGATCGGCATGTAACTTATAAAGAAGGGCACACGCCTAAAGGATCCCGGTCGCGTGACAAATATGATGAGGAAGTGTTGGCCAACATAGTAAGCATTATTTTATTAAGACGAGTTCATTACTAACTTTATTATTTTAGTCACAAATATAATTTGAAGTTTATTTAATATATTATAGGACAACGTATTGAAAGAGGTAGAAGAAAGGAAATTCACTCCCAGTGGTCGTAATGACGTTCTTGCTAGAGCAATCGGCCGACCCGAACATCCAGGTCATTTGAGGGGCGTCCCGTTACAGGTTGGAGTAACGAAATATTATGGGACAACTGCCCTGATAAAGAAGAAAAGGAAGACTAAGTCTGAGAAGGCTGACATGGTAACATTTATTCTATTATTTTCATTTAAGTTCAATTCACATGTTATTGTTGGGATAAAAATTGCTGACACATTACATTCTTGGCACGCAGCTTCAGTTAATGGCATCCGTACTACTAAAGCTGAATGCTGGAGGCAAGCTTTCCGAAGAAGTAGTGAAAATGATGGAGGATGTCATTTCTAAAGGGGGTAATAATAAGGTACAACAGATTGGTCAAGAGGCCGCTACTACCTTGGCAATACATGAGAAGGAAGTATCGGTCAACGAGATTCAAAAAGATCAGGTACCTAATAATGCTTCTGAAGTTGTAACAACTAAAGCCGATCAGGTACCTAATACTTCCTTATTTTTCTTTTCTCTTTTTTTTTGGGTAAGATCAGGGGGTGTGTTCCCTGCCAACTCTAATGCTATAACTTCTGACTTGGTGCCATTGGTTAATTTTATTAGGTAAATAATGGGTCCGAAAGGAGATGCAACTTGAGAAGATGGTGATGGAAAACAAGATACATCTCCTTCAAGTCGGTTCCTGTTTTTGAAGGTGTGCATGAAGTGTTTAATTAGTTAAATTTATATGAATTCTATTAAATTTTGGGATATAATAATGTATGTGTATATTCTTCAAAGGCCGTAAACAAGAGGCCGATTATTCTTGCGACCCTAAAACCGAAAAGCCACATGTGCGTGTTGGCGGGTCTCGTAGAAATGCACACCAAATCTGCGGCAGTGAAACCGTAGTTCATGGCGAAAAACTTTTGCCGAATCATACCAAAGTAGAGATAACTACGGTCTTTCCAGGCCATGAAGACTTTCAACCGCTGTCCCGATTCGTGACGACATTACCATTCTGGGAGATGCGGTTGGAAGTTTCATCCAATGGCTTGAAACTCACATCTACTTGGCTCGGCCGTCTCCGCCTAAGCAGCGGAAAGCAGTTGGGGTTAGAAGAAATACCTTTATATATATGTTAAATTTTTAATTGTTGAATGTTTTTATATGTTAAATTTATATGTTTTTTTTTTATAGGGAACAAAAAAGCCGGCTTTGGCGGATAAGCCTAAGTCCACAGACATGCCAACGACCTCGTCGAGACAACAACTTAATGAGGTATTTAATTAACTTCTCCATTTTTTTAAAAACCTCGCTCCCTTTATTTATATTTTGTCTGTATTTATAAAAAGCATGGTAATTTTGTGTAGGGGACAAAAAGACCGATAAGCCTAAGTCCCCGTCTTACACTGCTACTACTACCTCATCATTGAAAGAGCGGGTTGACGAGGTATTTAATTAAGTACGCTTTTATTTTTATTACTCCAACTAGGATATGTTACCTTTGGATTTTTTATTATTTTAATTATCTACTACATGTGTAGGGTGGTGGTAGTAGCACAAAATCAAAGACTCATTCTTTCCGGACACAAAGAAGTTAGGAGTTTAAACGACTCACAATATTCTGGGAAGGATTACATGCAAAAAGTAAGAACGGTGACGATGAGGAAACTGCATGAGGAGGCTGGCCGTCGCATAGCCACCGAGCAATTGATAGTTATTCCGCTCGAGGAGGATATTCTAGGGGTTGAGCGCCAAGCACTTCTATCATGGGATATGCTAGCCATTTGGGCTGGCCTAGACCAGATTGATGTCCAACACCTATTTGTTTGGATGAAGTAAGTTTCTTAATAAATAATTTCATATTCTAATATTCTGACTACTAGATAGTGTTTTAAATACAGGAATTAATACCGTAATAATGTAGGATATTGAAATTGAGAGTGATCCCCGAGAAGAATATTCCATCTGATCAATACGGATTCCTGTGCCCCTATGTTTTATCTTTATTTATTCCGGATTTCTCGTTCGAAGAACGGATAGATTATATTGCTCAGCAATTGGCGACAACCAAGAAGCTGATTTTTGGCGCTTATAATGAAAAAGGGTAATAAACAAATTAATATTATGTTTCCCCCTACAATTGCATTTTCATAACTAATATATGTACTTGTTAATAATGATGATGTCTCTTGATGTAGGACTCATTGGGTGCTAGCAGCCATCATGCCGACAAGGAAAAAAGTATTCTGGTTGGACTCTATACATCATCCACCAAGCGAGACTTTTAAGCGCTTGATTAATAAGTAAGTTTATAATACTGATTTATTTATAATAACATTAAGTTTCAATTTTTATTTATAGAAAAAAGCTCATTTTTGCCCCTAAAAAAATGAGTTTCTGCCTCCTTTTTTATTTTTAAAAAAAAGGGCCTTTGAGAAGAGAAGAGCAAACAAGCAGGATCAACCCACGAAAGATTCTGATGTTGGCCCTGATTTTATTACGATAACAGGGATACGTGCTCAAATACAATAACATTAAGTGCAAAAATCTGTGTTTAATACTAATACAATACCCAAAGTTTAAGATTCTGATGTGAGCCTTCTCTCGTCTGTTTGTTTTTATGTAATAATAGGCCCCTCGCCAAATTTGGATAGCATACAATGTGGATACTACGCTTGTCGGTTCATGTTGGAGATTATTAGGCGAAGATATATCATTATTCCAGAAAAGGTTAGTAATTTAATAATGTGTTTATTACTTTTTTTAAATTAGAGCTAATGTTGTCTTGTTTGCTGCTATATATACCATGATGTTGCTATGCAGTAATTGATGTTGTTACAATAATGTCTTCTCTTTGTTTTTTCCGCGGTATGTAATCAACCCGTCACAACAGATTGAGGAGTACTCAAGTATAGATATAGACGAGGTAAGAGACATGTTGGGCAAATACATCTTAGAAAATAGAAATGCATGATACTCAGAGTTTTGATCAACTTATTAGTAAATTTTTTGTTGAAGTTAGGGAATGATTAGTTCATGTAAACTCAACTCCTTGTAAGTATATATATATATATATATATATATATATATATATATATATATATATATATATAATGCTGCTGCAATTGTGGTTGAATTGAATCTATTGAGTTCTGATGAACCCAGCTGTGATTTATGTTGGTGCTGGTATATGGTGCTACTGATATATGCAGGTTTTTGAATGGCATGAAACAAATTTAATTTTTCAAAACATTAGGAGTTCGTAATAAAAACGGTTACTAAAAAAACGTTGTGAATACCTTTCACAACGGTTAATAAAAATAACACCGTTGTGAATGACTTTCACAAATACCGCGCATAATATTCAACAACAGGTTTTAAACGAAGAACCGTTGTTAAAAGTCTTCACAATTTTGGAGGTAAAGTTACAACAACGGGTTTTAAACTAAGAACTGTTGTTACTAACAATTTCAACAACGGGTATGTAGCATAAACCCGTTGTCAAAAGACTTCACAATTTTGGAGGGAAAGTTACAACAACGGTTATACATATGACAACCGTTGTTATATTATTCCCTCCAAATTTTTGAAACACTTTCCACAACAGAGAACACCCAACAACAACGGCTTTTAACCGTGGTAAATACTTTCGACAACGGTTTCATTAAATAACCAAACCGTTGTAAATACCTTCTACAACGGCTGCTTTAACAACGTCCGCTTTTTGTTTTTACAACGGTTTTTACCCGTTGTTATAGCCTGTATCTGTAGTAGTGTATCACCTTCTGTCTTGTTCGTAGATTTATTCCTTTATTCGTTTTTTCCAAACTATTCGTTTGAAAGGTATTTTCGACATAAATCGCCTATCCAATGTAATTATTGTAATTTTTCATTATTGTAATTTTCTTATTGTATTTATCATTATTTCTTGTATCATTTGTATGTTTTCACATGTAATTGAACATTAAATCCTACTTCGACCCAATTGTTTGCTAATTATGTGTCAACCGACTTAGTTAATTTTCACATGTTAGGATTAAAACTTGGATGTTGCATTGCATGCATATAGCCGACGATACATCAAGTATAAATGATGTCCCTAATCATTAGTAGAGGCCGCTATCGAGGCGGGCGGGATTAGGTGTTCAATCAAAAGAGCTTCCTAATACGTACCATCACCCCTTACTCCAGATCTCTGTGAACACCCGTGTTCATTGGCATCCACGAGAGTCATTCTAGACATAGAATGCTAAGGGTAACGAGTTCTTGGTGTTCATGTCTTTACTTTGTGTCTAGACATGGCACGAGGTATTCGAACGGTTCCAATTTCCCATAAAAATTGGTGGCGACTCCAACAAAAATGCAAACGCTTGTTCTCTTCCTCCCAAGCGCCCCCGTGGGCCCCCCGCTGTCCACAGGTAGTGATTATATGTTTGTATGTTAGGAGGAGGATTCATAGAGGAAGCTTTTTTATATCCGCTGTGAGACCGTCTGATTGTGTTGCTTTCCAGGTAGGGTTTCCCTACTCAGTATTAGTCCCATAATGCATTGTTGGTGTTTCGTGATTGTTGAATATTATCGTATTGGTATTGTGACGGTTGTCGACTGATTGCTGTTTGATGGTTGTGATTGTTTGTCTCTGGTTCTCGAGATGCGTTCTCGGCTGAGTGGAGTCACTTGTGGGAGTGGCTTCACGCCCTAGTTTCGCCCTCCGTGGAACCCGCCACGGGAGGGGATGTGCACATTAATGGGACAGGGTTATCGCTCGGTATGATGAGCGGGGATTTGGTTGGTACGGCTGCGGTCCCCCACTGGCAGGGCTGGTCCAGTGGACAGTCGGTGACGGAGATTGATTGGAGTGGGTGTGATTGTGTGTGTGATCGTTTGAGCTGTTTATTTACTGTGTTGTTGGTTTATATAAATTGTGTGATTAGCACTGACCCCGTTTAATGTTTTTAAAATTGTGGTGATCCATTCGGGGATGGTGAGCAGGTATTGAGCAGGTATGAGTCGAGTTACATGGGATAGCTGGGATGTGCCACCGTCTGATGATAGAAGTCTTCCGCTGTAGCTTTAGTAGTTTAATAAACATTTCATTTAGCTGATTAGACAGTTGGTTTGAGAACTTGTATTTGTATTTTGGTATTTGGTTTTGGATTGTAACCTTTCACTAAAGTTATACTATTTAAATGTTGTTTCGTTATTGTCTGATGATTATCATTGCCTCGGGTAACCGAGATGGTAGCATCCTTATACCTGAGTGGTCCTGGTAAGGCACTTGGAGTATGGGGGTGTTACAGTATTAGCGAGTCTGACTCACGAACCCGGGAGGGAGACAGGTCGGGGTTGCTAGGGTTCAAACACGAACCCGGGAGAGAGGTAGGTCGAGGTGACTATTTAGTGTCCTATTATGAGCCCGGAAGGGAGTTAGTAGGTGAATTAGAGGTGTTTCCCCTTAACACATCTCCTTGATAACTAATTGCCGTATTTAAGATAGTAAAATGGACATGTCGGTGGAGAAAATCGGATCCTAGGCCTTTCTTTATTGTTTAAAGCACTATTTATATTACTTGTTTCTTAGTTTAGTTGTCTTAATTAATTTAGTTTAATAGTTTAGCTTAATATCAACCAATTACTTAATTTGCATGGCTAGCTTATTATTTAAGACGAACTAGTAATCAATCTTTGATCTCCTTGTGGTTCGATCTCGACTAAACTACTGCATTAGTTGAGTTAAATTTGTTTGATTGGGGTGTGTGTGGGTGGGGAGCTACAAACCCCACCATCAAGAGATAAAGTTGATAGTGTTTATCAATTTACCAAAATTATAACGGTCGGGTACGAGTCTAGATTTTCACCCAATGGGGCGGGTACGGGTGATGGAAACTTGTATCAGCCATGGGTGCTGGGCGGATCTGGGTATGAGAATTTCTTAGTGGGTACGGGTACGAGGGAGCCTATATTCAACACAACCCCGCCTCAATAACACCTAAGTAGTAGTGGTGGAGCTTTTCGAGAAGTGACTTTTAACACTTTTAAAAGGTCTATGAGTCAATTACAACTGAATCGGCAACAATCTACCCTAACATCCAACTTGGTCGAGTATCAAATGTTCATTAGTTACGATTACATGCGAGGTATTTCGGAAGAGGAGTCAACAACCTTGATATTTTGCGTTGGTGGCAACATTAAAGTAAGTCGCTTCCGGTGATGTCCGCAATGGCGAGAGACTTCTTAAGCGTTCAAGTGTCTTCTGTTGCATCTGAAAGTTCTAGCTTTTAGTGCCACAAAAGGGGCATTGGGCTTGATAAAAAACGAACTAGTCTAAGATCTAGTACCCTCCAAATGTTGGTGTGCTTCAAGGATTGGATGGATGTCGATGATCGAAAGAAAGACGAGGTCGATCATGAACTCGAGTATGAATCCGACCAGACAAGCACTGAGTCAAATTCATAGTTGCATAGTATATTAGATGAAATTATATTTTGTATTTTTCCTTATTTATTAGTTACATTAGATTAATATATAATTGTAAATATCGTTTTACACTTTTTTTTAATAAAGGTTGAGGTATTTTTTTTTAATATCATTTTTTACTTATTTAATTGAAATTCCTTTTTCATCTCATCTATCCATTTACATACTAATTATTTACGATAAATTTTATAACTATAATTCAACCTAAAAATACAAATAAACATCAAAAAATCCAAATTTAAAAATAAACAAATAGAACTTTACTTATTAAATATATTAATTAAATATATACATTTAAATCACTACTTATAATAATTATTTATAAATCAAAAAACAAATTTGGTTAAAAAAAATATATAAGAATATGGGCTAGCCCACGGGCAAGACACGACAGGAGCTCGTGGTATGTCGGGCCATGGAATGGCCACAGTAGTGGGAATGGAATTCGGGACTGGCACGGCACGACATAATGGCCCGCTTAACCGTGCCTCAACCATGCCAAAAATTGGCTGGGCACTATGGGCCAGCACGAAACACGGCCCGGCCGACCCGTTACCAGCTCTACTCACAACATGTTCACATTTTCCACTTATATATGAGTTGGTCTCCCTTATGAGGAGCCATTTTGGTCTAAAATAATAAGACATGATTTTTTGACCATTTCACAGCCAAATATGACCGCTTTTGAAAAACAAGTTATCATAAGCTACAACACTAGCTGGACCATTATGGTTATATTCGATCATCAAATAGTCACAAAATCGCTTTTTTTGAATAAGACAAAAATGATCCATCTGAAGCAACAATTTGTGCTTATATATACATACGATGGTGTGGCAACACTTTTAGTACAACAAATACAGGCAGCACATTTGAGGTCAGCACTCCATAGTCTCTCCCATCTAAACCTTCAGAGTAATGTCTTGAATTTTCTCTGTTCTACTACTTCGTATATATCATTACTTTTCAATTTTTTGCCTTTGTAGCCAAAATATACTCGTATTTCGTATAATATTTCGTACTTTAGAGGAGAAAGTTAAAATTTTAGCCCTGACATTTTGCTTTTTGTCTCATTTATTCTATGATTACTTGACATGTTTTTAAGTTTATGACATTTATATACTCGAAAGTGCTTAAATAGTGTCTTATGTAAATTTTCATTTAAGATTGTATCGTAATAAGACGTTTAATGGTTATACAGAGGCGATGGAGTTCCAAAAATATAACGACGTAATGATTTTGGAGGAGCACCGCCAATTACGTATGTTAGCAAGACTACTCCGAAACAGGGAAGAGCCAAGAATGGTAGAAATGGGGTCCGCGATCGATCGGATCAACTACCTGAATTCAATGAATGACGCGCACGACAACATGGTGAGCCTACTGTCGGAAGCTGAGACATTGGCCCAGGCCCAGGCCCACCCGGCAAAGGCCCAGGTTTCAAAGGAAATTGAAAAGTACATAATCTATGGTGCTAACTGGACAATGCAATGTATTCGAAACTGTTGTATGCGAGTTACTTGTATTGAAAAGATTAAGGCTCATTTCGACTCGATGGTTAAGGAGTTAGAGGAACTTGATGGTGATAATAAGGATGAGGTTGAGGATTTGCTTAATTTGGTAAAGGCGTATACGCATAGGATGTGGGAGTATGGTAATACAAGCCGGAGTACTTTAGCCCGTGCTCGATCTCGAGCTTTTTCTGAGGCTTTGAAGATGGAAGAGATCACTATGGAGGACCTTGTCCTCAGGTATACTCCTAGTCTCCTACATTAGTAAAACCAACTTTATAATATCTACAACAATTTAAATGCTGACGCGATTTTAACCTAGATTATGGAATTTTTTTCTAAAATAGGCGATTTTGCCCAATTAATTATCAAAATGATCGAGTCTCAAATTAATTGTCGAAAATGGGTCTACGTAGGCTTGGTATTGACGAAGCTAGTGTAAGGGGTCAAGTCGCCATGGCGGGTGGCGACTTATGTCGAACTCATATTTCCCGCATCCCCTCTCCTTCCGACAAAGAAGGAAGTCGCCAAGGGAGCTGACGATCATCAGACCAAAACGCCATGGCGGGTGGCGACTTTGGGCTTGGTCGCTGACCGAGATGGCGACTTAGATACGAACCTAGCTTCGGGTATGACCTGGACCCATTTTGGGTAATTAATTTGAGATTTGACCCATTTCGTTAAATAATTGGTGAAAATCGCCTATTTTGAAAAAAAAATCTAGATCATGAGCATCACCTCTTATGACTTTACCAACTAAGCTAATTGATATCATTAAATGACGATGTTCACACGCTAATTTTATTAACTTCGGCGGCTTAATGTGTGCAGGACCAAAAACAGGCTTGGATATAAGCCGGATTTCGAGGATTTGGAAGAGCATCAAAAGCTTGAGGTAAAAACATAACATAACAAAAAATCATCAATTCGATCAAGATTAACGATCATTTTCATCAAATCCGTACCGATAATTTTCGGGACTAAATATCGGTTTAATCAATAAAACTAAAGGCCTAAGCTAGCGTCTGGGAATTTTTTGGATATTGGGGTTATATAACAAATTAATAAGAGATTTAGGGTCTATTTTAAACTATTTTGGTCTAATAAGTCCACGTCATCCCTTTTTTTTTTTTTTTTTCAGTTTTTATGTGAAGCCGCTAAGGTTCCTAGTGGCTTGAATCCCTACCATTTTGTAGTACCTATTTCAAGTTTTAGAAAAATATCGAACATGTGAAGCTGCTAAGGTCGCTAGCGGCTCCACATTTTATCATCTTCCGAATATACTTTAAGCCTACAACTTTAGTAAAACTAGTCGTTGCACCACGCCCTTCGGGCGCGGTGCCCCAATTTATCGAAATGTTAAGTGTAAGTTACTCGGAGTTATCTTAATAGAAATGGACAAGATCCATCATATATTTAGAATTTGTCGAACAAGCATAGTATTTATTACATAATTGGCGAAATTTTTAGAAAACACGATGTCTAATTCCAACTAATTAGAAAATAGTTGCCGGCAAATAGAAGGCGAAATAACAGCGACGCAATTTTGCATCCTCTTCCTGTCCAGTTATTTAGACCATCCTCAAATGTCGGGTTTATGATTATATTTTTATTTCCGTCATCTTTGCAGAGTTTTGCATTCTATCAAATCAACAACAAAACGAATACTCAGTACCACATTATTCTTAACTGAATGTACTTACGAGACACGTAAGATTATTGTTTTGATCAATTTTAGTTCAGCACAAGTTTTAGTCCGCACAAGCAAGGGAGGGTTATATTATGAGAGAGATTGGAGGAGGCATGTGCCTTGCATGCTTTTGAATAGTCTAGCACTATTCTTAAGGGGGAATTAAAGGATTTCATACATTTTAAGAGGTTATAGATAGATGTGTTTTAAGTTTTAACGCTAAGATTCTTAGCGGCTTTCAGCCAACAAAAGGAACTTGCAGTTGGTACTACAAAAATGGTATGGATACAAGCCGCTAGGGATCTTAGCGGCTTCACATAAAAACTGGAAAAATAAAAAATAAAGCTAATAACGTGGACCCATTGGACCAAAATTGTTTAAAATGGACCATAAATCCCTAATTAGTTTGCTAAATAACCCGATTATCCAAAAATTTCACCGTCTTGCACAAAATTAGAATTTCGTTGAATTTGTGGTTGTGCTTTACATATGAATAGGTGTACGAGTTTCTGATAAACGACTCCGGAAGAGCGACATTGCCAACAATGTATAATAGAAAATTCAGAAAGCCAGGACTCGGAGATTTGATGAACATCTTTGGCATTGGGGTACTTGTTGTACAAGCAGGCGTACTAGTTTATGACATTTTCACAGCAGAGCACAATATCGAGTCAGCACTAAGGGAAACTTCGGCATTATTAGCTGATGTGGTGGATTTTTCCGTGAAATTGGTGGTTAGTGCAAAGGTGAAGACTCTTGTTGTCAAGAAAGTGTCGAAAGTCACGGCTATGCTTACCTCATCGTTAGCTGGGTTTGTAGCGGGCGCTATAGCCGGGTTTTTAGTTACGCTCGTGACTGGGGGATTACTCAATGCCATTTTTGGGTCTGGTGGTAGTAAAGTTCCACCTGACATGGACGACCTTAAATTTCATACTGGAGAAATGCCTGATGGCATGGCCATTGCCTTTGAACTATCTCATCTTGGTTAGGTGCTTAGGAGTTGGGGATAAACCGTGTAAACCGTTTGACACAAGCGTTATTGTAAATCAAGTGACATTTTACTTAAATAAAGTCGTCTGCATATGGTTTACACTCTACAACGTTTTATTATAAAACCGTTTTACAAGAGACTTACTCTGCTATTTTTTTTTTTGCTTAATGTATTATCATTAGTATGACATTTTGTATATTCCATTACTTTTTTATTACTTTTGTGTTTCGGGTATAAATGTATTTGATGATAAATATAAATTACACGAGACTAATGAATGATTTAGAGTTATGTTAAGCTTAATTCGTTATCGAGTCCTAGGGTCCTTCGACGTCAGGTCCTTGAACTTGTTCTCCTCCTCTCTGCCTGGTTCTGACACTACTACAAAAATGATATCTACAGGCGCTTCCCTTACGACGCTTATACAAAAATTGCCAACTCCAGTGAATTAAAACCCATAAAAAGGCGCTTTTAGAAAGCACTCAAGATAAGCGCTGTACAAATCTCAAATAGAAAAGGCGGTACTCCAAAATATTCACCGCCAAACTAATACGCCTTTCATTTGTAAACTCTTGAATTGCAAAAAGAAAGGAGCAACCTCTTCCTCCTTCCACATTTACGAAGTCTAAGCAAAAGTAGATCTCTCATCACAATTTTAGGTATGATATACTCTTATATGTATTCATCTTCGTATTTCTTGTGAAATTTGACTAAGCAAAAGAATACTCGTGTTTTTCTTTTTTATAATTAGGGTTTTATTCGAATTTGTTGTTTTATTATAACTAGGCTAGACAAAGATCAAAACTTTATGCATAATACTTATCAGACCAACAATTGTTATTGTTTTTTTGTTCTATTTCTAATCAATTTCACAATTGTCTAGTTTTATTTTCAGAACATTGGGGGTTTTGCTTTCTTAATTTTTGAAGGCAAGGCTTTGACTATTACATGTCTGATTTGGGTATGCTAGGTCTTTTCTTCGTAGAATTCTTTCCAATTAGCAATTTTTATTAGTTTGAACGATTTTTTAATGTTTTATGTTCATTGTTGTTATGTTGTCTTATCTATTATCCGACTTCATCACCAATATTGAATTGCCTTTTTTAAATAATGTCATGTGTTGAGTTGGATTTTGAGATTTTGTTGTTATCCGACTTGCGTTTTATGTTCTGTTGTGATGATATTGTCTTCCGTAAGTCAACCTGAGGCGCTTAAGGATTAAGGGGGACCAAGGACACTTGGATGACACAGTTTTCAAAGAGGTCGAAATTCAACTAACGGAAAAATCTACCACCCAGAATGAACTACAACAATGTGAATCTGGTAGTTAGTTGTGAATTGTGAAGTTTTCATTTGTGTAATTCATACGAGTACAATTTTAGCTTCAAATTGTGGATTAGATGATAAGTGACTGTCAGTGTGTGAGCTTTTGTTGGTTCATGTTGCAGGTTCTTAAGGACTTAAAGAGGAGCAATAAATATTTTGTGGTCGTCTCCTTTTAAGAGAGCTTGTCATTCAAATAGTTTCCAAACAGTTCCATTTAGACATTTAGCACTTTATTTAACTTTAAGACATTCTTGTCATATGAAGAGCATAGATTTTTTATTTGGGACGTATAATGTGTCTTTTTGATATGGCAGGATAGAAGAAGTAAGACTTTTGAGTTATCTTGGAGCTAACATTTTTAGTCTTGCAATGTGTCTTATTAACAAGGTGAGGTATTCGTAGAAGGTAAGCCTTTCATTAAATACGATTATATTTTTCATGCTCGGTTCCCCTTTATATTTGTTGTCTCTAATCAGTTCCCTTGAGTAATTAAATTTCAGTGGATTCATAACTTGAAAGATGCATCATAGATGCTACAGATTATATGAACAAGGAAACACTATGCTCTTGGTTTCCTCGAGTAACTTAGAGTAAGTTTGTCTTTATTTTGATTGTCACTAGATATCAAGTCTTCTTCTGCTTAGTTCCATAACTTGCAAGATGCATTGCAAGAATTTTTTAATAGGCCAATACATCATAGATGCTACAGATTATAGATAAGTAATGTGGTGTACAATTTGGTACCTTATTTATCTACCTTTTTCTTGCTCTTTCTATGTAGGATGACAACGGTGGTCACGAAACTAGCACATATGTGCAATACCTGCTACGGAAGGAATGAAAGTATCATGTTTTCACAGGTGAGTACTGAGTAGTGGTATGGAGACATTGTTTAAGCAGCTACAATATATATTGTCTACCTTTAGAATGTCAACATGTACTCATGGGTTTATAATGGAACTATAATTATTGGTCTTATATCTTGGTTAGTAGGTGGCTGGCCTAATTTAGTCTCTAAAGGAGCTTGTTTTGCTGATAAGCTTATTTTTATCATTGTTGAGGGACTGGAGCAGTAGGCATGAACTGAAGCTCTAGTGTATTCGAAGTTCAAAGGAACATTCCTAAACAAAAGCGATTCCTATGAGCGTGGCTGATAGGCGCCTTTGAGTTTTGCGGCTCTGATTGGTGAAGGAGAATACAAGATGAGGTGCAATGCAATAAGAAGATTATTAAATGCTACTATGCAATTTGTAGATTAAGGAAGGTTGCTGTGCAATTGCAAGTTATGGCATGTATCCAATTAGATTATGAATATGTTCCTAAGTTGATTAGATACCAACGAGGTTAGTTCTAGGGGTGATGTTTTTCCTATTAAATGATTTTTTTGGTTTTCCTTGGTTTGTATATTAGTTTTGGGGCTGGTTTATGTTTTTTTTAGTCTATAGTGGAATTGAATTTTGTATGAATGGTGTAATTTTATTATTACTGAAATTGTTTACTCTTTACAAAAGAGAATGTTACTTGCTTACAATTCTCGTATGTATAAAATGGTAGTTATTAACAATTGGCGATACAAAAACTGTAAAATTAGACTATGAATAGCTAAAAGCCATAATAGCCAAGCACAATAACGGAGGCGCTTTTAAAAGCGTTGTAAGTCTATAGCGGTGCTTTTAAAGTGTCGCCAAATCACTCTAAAAGCGCCTCAATAATAGCGGCGCTATTTTTTATTTATACCGACGCAAATAATAAGCGCCGTAAAAGGGGTTAGCGGCACAGGCAAAGCCGGCGCTTTTTATAGTGTCGGTATAGACCTTAGCGGCGCTTTTTAGCGCTTCTATAGCCATAAAAGGCGCCGCTATATCCCTTTTCCGTAGTAGTGTGAAACGGGGAACAAACTTAGGTTAACGGGGTTCTAAGGAAATTAAAGCCCAACCGATGGCTAAGTCAGTTTTTGATACTTGAGGATCGACTGGATTACTCGTGAGGAGTTGTCTTAGCCGACTATTGTAGTGAGAGAAAGTACTTTTGGGGTTAGAGATAGAACACCTTGATTGAGAGGTGAATTGTGATCCTATTTATAGCAGATAAATGTACGCACCGAGGGTTCTCATGTGGGGATTCCACATGGGCTCGTTCTTACTGCTGACCTGCCATGGTGTGGCAATTCCAGAGATGAGTCATGGCTGAGTTCCGAATCCTCGGCTCGGCGTAAGTGCGGACATTGACTGCTCAGTGCTCATGCTGCCGAGCATGCCTTAACCATTATGATTTGCCTTGAACCCTTGGGCCTTAATAGGAGTCTTAGGAGCTTTATGCTTTGATTTAGGCCCAATGATTTAAGCCTAAGTTTCGTGCCCCATTATGTTGTACGTAATTACGTAAACATATGCATTATATCGACGGTACTTTGTGTTGTTACTTACTCACTCCCTGTTATAATATGATGTTCCTATTCCGGTTGTTGTGATTAAAGTTTCAAGACTTTGATCATAAATATGTTAAGAATATAATTTTTAAATATTTACAATTGTTATTGAAGATCTCTTATAAATATAAAATCAACAGAAAAACTAACACATCTTATATATATATATATATATATATATAAAACTGGGTTGAAGCGTTGTGGATGTGCCACGTGTCAACCCAGCATTAAATACAAGTATTAATTACAGCTGAACATTAAATATAAACATAATAAATGATGTATAAATCTCAGCAAAATATTAATTATAGTTTAATAAATTTTATTATAAAATTACATTAAATAATTACGGTGATTTGATTCTAAATTTAATAAAAAATTATTTTGATAAAAATCCTAAAATGTAAATAATTACGTTTATTGCGAAAAATGCTTCAAATTGAGTATAATTTTCATTATATTTATTTAAAAATTTTGATTTGTAGAGATGATTAAAGTGAGTGTCTCATAATATTTTATGTTTACGTAAAAAGACATTTTGAGAAAGGTATAAAACTTAGACCATTAAATCCTAAGAAAAATATATTTGGGAGAGTCATTGTATTTCTTAAAAACATAACTTAAAGAAAACTATTAAGAGATAAGTTTTTAGGTGGGAATGAAAAAAATTATATTGCGAGAAATTGAATACATATGTGGTTTTGATAGGTTTAAACAGTGTGACAACGAGTATGTGTACGAGTATGTATGTACACAGCGATCGCGAATGCATTTGAATAATCAAAATAAAAGTAACGATTATTAAATAATATAGTATTATAAAATACATGAAATCACATAAAATATTAGTTACGTTAAAATAAAGAATCAATCATCAAAACTTAAACTATAAATAGTTAATAATCTAAAACGTACTATTTTCTCTCTTAATTATTGACCCAAAAATGACCTGACTCAAAACAACCCGACTTACTTAACCCGACAAATCAAACAAGACCCAAAACCGCCTGACCTGAACTAACCCGACAATGTGACATACTCCAACTTTCTCAACCAATTAGCTAAACCTGACCCCTATCCCAGTGACCGGTTTGCTAGATCTAGTTGCACCTAGAGATGGCAATCTGGGCCGGGCTAAGGCGGGCGGCACGGGCACGACACGACACGGATGATTGATACTGATGGCACGGGCACGACACGAACGAGTTGGAGGCGGGCCACGGCTGCGTTTTTTTGGAAATTCTAGGCACGGCACGGCCCAAGCACGAGGGTCCGACACGAACCAGGCACGGCGGGCCTGGCACGGCACGGCCCGAGATTTAGCCCGTTTCTTAATTATAAAATTAAATTCCATTTTTTAATATCGTTTTTTAATTATTTAATTAAATCTAGTACATTAAAAATACAAGTATTCAACTAAACAAGACATCAAGTACATTAATATTTAATAAAATATATGTTTAAATCATTAATATCCATTATTTATATAAATAAAAAAATGTTTAGAAAAAAATACTAAGGTTATTGGGCCGGCCCACGTGCTAGGCACGATTAGCCCATGGGCCAGGCACGGCCCGAGCACGAAACTCGGCGTGCCAGGAGCGGGCCGCGGCGGGGATTTGGGTGAGTGGGCCAGGCACGGTACGGTCAGCCCAATATCCGTGTCTGGGCCGGGTCATTTTTGTGGAAGGCAGGATGGGCCGGCACGCGGGCCGGCCCAGCACGGCCCATTGCCAACACTAGTTGCACCATCCCCTATAATTACCTACCCACCACTAATTACCAAATCTCCAAGCCCATCAACTAAAAATCCTAGGATTTATGACCCATCAGTATATGGAATGGGCCCATATAACCCAAACCCGGTCCGCATCCCCTCATTGCAGGCCAACTAAGACCATTCCACCAAAGTCCACATAGCGACCTGTAGGATACCCAACAGGCCAACAAGCCAACACATAACCCAGGTTCGGTTTCGTGTGTTGCACTGTTGCTACGCCTATGATACCTGACCCCACTTCTGATGCGGGCTGTGAACTTAACTTGTATTGCGGGTTCGGATTGTAGTCCGGTTAAGCCCAATCATATTACGCACCTACGCCTAATTCCCATGTTTCATATACTTTCAGCACAAAATCTCATTGAAGACAGCACGTATCCGTCACTTTGGAGTGACGGATACTATTTCCTCTCACAAATGACCCAAATAGAGGAGAGAGGGAAGCACATGGGGGTGCCCCCACCTTGTCCCCCCTATCCGTTTTGTGAGTGGCATTACCCGTCACTTGCTCCGACCCGTCTTCAGCAAGACTAACTGTTTCAATGGTACTCTCCGTGGTCATTTGTTGTCATATTTTATTTTGTGGTGTATCAGTTCATTGTTATTCTTTCTATTTTATGAATTCATTCATGAGTAATTTGATCTTTTACACTCAATTTTTTCCACTAGTCATCTAATAATTGACTCCTCATTTCTTGATCTTTGTGCAAAAATCAAAAGATAACAATTGACCGGGATGAAGGGATTACTTGTGATCTTGGGAGCACTGCTATGCTCATTATTGTGGATTGTAGTAAGAAATTTTCATCCTTTTTTCTACTTCATTTGAGCTGTTTGGTTATTCACTAATATAAAATCTTGTTTGGTTATTCACTAATATAAAATCTTGTTTGGTTGATATTTGATAAAAAACATAGAAAATACAACTTCTTATGAATTTCACTTCCTTTAAAATGGGGGAAGTTACTTACATTAGCCCCTTTATTAACTCAATTTAAGTAACCCTTGAGTAAAACCGTTTTATACAAGCAATTTCCAGAGTATTACAGATACTTTAATTTATATGTAAAGTGGTGCTAGTAAATATAAGATCGACTCGTATAGGAATTCGTGTAATTAAACTCTCTTTTGAGTGAAGAGGCATAAATCAATATTTAAGGGTGCTACTTTTTGTCGCCCGTGTTTTACTTAGTGTCGCCCGAATTTAGCATTGACTTTCCAATTCTACCCCTTGTTCATCTCATCTTTTGACTTTCCAATTTCTATCTCATCTCTTATTTTTATCCTAACTTTTTTTTTTCTTAATTGCATAACTTTAAATTTTTTAATCATGAACGACGATAATTCACGCAAGAAACGAGGTAAATTAATCGGATTCGATCGTACACTTTCTTCGTGAACAATGATGTATACAATCTTTTCCTTTTACGTAAAAAAAATTAACAGGAATGACAATTGTTTAATGTCAACAAATATGAATCAATGATGTACGATCTTTTCATTTTTTGAACTTTGACAAAAAAATATTTTTAATGAAAACGGTTGTTTAAGCATCACCATTGACAACGCAAAAAGAAAAGAAAAAATCGTATGGCCATTAATCGTTTTCGATCTTTATTAGAAAATTTACAGTTTATGAGTATGGACTATGGAGGTCGTAGAATATGGACAGTTGAATTTTGGAATGATTTTCGAACTGGGTTGCCGTCTCCGCGCTACTCTGGTGACCGTATAAAGTGGGGCACTTGTTAGTGCGTGATTACTGTTTAATCATGTTTGAAAGATGACATGCCCACCGGAAAATCGCATAGCTTACAAGACCAGTGCTCGGCCGAATCGTGTAGCTTACACGTCCAGTCCACAACGCCGACGTTTGGTTTACATGACACTGACCACGACATGGTTTTCTAATCTACACGAGATTTCCTTGTTTATGTCGTGTGTCCTGCACGATCAAGTAAGGTTGCTTCTTCATTTTCTTGTATTGATTTTCTTTAATTCGTTTGAAACTTTAATCAACTTTGTTTTTGTTTGTAGGTTGTATTAGAAGATTCTAATGGAAACAGTGTTGATTATTAGACAATTTAGAGGCTTATAAGGTGTTAGTAACAGGGTGTTAATTATATAAAGGTAAATTGGCGAGGGTATTAATTATAGAAGGGTCATTTCGTAATTTATACGGGCAATACTAGTAATTTTCGGGCGACAAAAAGAAAAAGTGATATTTAATTAACATAGTTTTAAAAAAAAACACTTTTGGTTTAAGATATTTGTAGTTAGTTACTCGTATTACTTTCATTTGTCAAACATCTAGTCTTGCTTAAGGCTGTACTATCCGTCTTAAGCTTAAGACGGTGAAATATCACACCACATGAGTATATAGGACAATACTTTTACCTTTTTCAGTGCACTCTGCTTTTGTCTTATTCATATTATATGATATATTTAACCCGTCTTAAATTTAAAACGAATAGTGTTTGTCTTAAATAAGAATTTGTGCTTGTCAAATAATTCTGGTTTGCAGGTTGCGTTGGTTGTCAACTTACGTATATTGATCGGACACGAGTCACATGACCAGTCTCACCAGATATGGCATGGAACACAAATTGGTCTTTTATAGAGCTAATAATTATTGCATGGTAATTGTACGTTGTATTTTTCAGCTTGTACGTTGTTATACTCTGCGTTTGTAAATTTGTAGTTAAAGGTATGGAGTAATTAATATACTCGTTTTATCTGAATTATTTTTTTAATCAAAAACTTCTCAAAAAAAAAATTAAAAAAATAAATGTGACGGAGAGAGTACAATAGATCAATAAGCGGTAATAATGTGCATATAATAACTGAAATTCGTCTAATGATTTGCTTAGGTTACTTACGAGGTCCAATCCGAATATCCGATTCCTTGGCTTGTTTAGGTTACTAACGAGGTCCAATCTGATTCCTTGGCCAAACATATTGACCCGGCACCTTTACTTATCTAATACGGATTACTACTCCTTTGCATGGATACACGGATACACCGATTACATGCATGAAATCTTGCGTACATGCAATACATGCATACATAAACCAACTACGAGTATGCTCCGTATTTAATTAATCTCTTATCTTAATCACAAATTCTCATTGAAGACATGACATATCCGTCACAAGCTGAAGACGGATACCATTTTACCTCACAATGTACCCACTTTTTCTCTCTCTGCAACACTATTTATGTGGTCCCCTTTCTCCACTAACCCATTTTGACACTCACAGCGGTGAAGCTAGCAGGGGCGCTCGCCCCACTGGGAGATGGAAATCGTAAATATTTTAGTTAAAATTTTCTAAATTTTCTCGAGTTCCCCCATTCACTCCGCCCGTTTAAAATTTTCGTCCCCACTGAGTTAAATTCCTGACTCCGCCACTGCATGCTCGTACATAGAACTTGAAATATCGACATATCCAAAGTCCAAACCTAGCCGACACTTGGTGAGAGGTCACCATGTATGCAATTGAAATTCTCTCCATTTCTTTCTCTTCATTTCCTCTCACAAATTCATTTAATAATATATCCCTTTTACACACTATTAACCCTTTATTTCTAAGCATAAATGTGCAACCGTTCGATATCACAAGAAGATAATCAACCGCTTAAAGGAAGCTTTGCTTCTCCATTTCTTTTTAGGAAATGGAGAGGATCTTGACTCCCATGTATGGACACAACAATATAGGCTATGTCTTGATATAAAGAACGAAAAAAGCGTACGACGAAGAATAAAGTCTTGAATTTATGAAATATGGCCGACATAATATCTTATTTGTCAACGGATCGGATACCAACAAGATTAGATGAACTTCTTATTAATGAGAGAAAAACCCAAAATCAAAGATAATAATGTTAATGTATGTACAATGTGCGTGCTTCCAAAACAAAGATTTATTTATTATTTATAAAAATATCAGTTTGGATTATAAAGTCTAAATGATCACGGGAGTGATAACTGTGATCACTCGTGACTGTGGTGGATTAAATATGGCTTTTTTTCCTAGCCCAATGGCATATACTTGTAAGAGTTGAGCCGGAAAAATCAATTTAAAACAATAATACCATCAGAGGCTCAGAGCCTTAATCCCAAAATGATATGGGGTTGGCTGACATGAATCATTATCCCTTCATGTACCGAGTCTAAATATTGTATGTAATGCTGAAAGTTTATAGGACAAAATATTGTATGTACATGCTGAAAATTTATAGGAAAAAATATTAATTAATTAAATCGAGTCGTTCAATGTACATTTTTTTTTTTGGTGCGAAACAATGTACATTTTCTAGTATGTATGATTATTATTTCATTGTTTGAAGTATGTGAAGAGAATTTCAAGCAATATACATTGTTTAATGATCAAACATAACAAGAAAACACTACAAGCCTTTCGTCTTATTCAATTATTTACGTTTTATAATACTCTAATTAAAGATAAATAACTAATAAAGAGAATGGAAATGGAGTATTTTATACTTCTTGTTATTTGTTATTCTATGACAACAACCCCTTGTTGTTTAATGCTTAAATTGAACTTGTAACATAGTGAGTTGAATGTTGGCTATTAGCCAAGCCTAGCAGTTGCGAGGGATCTCGTACATTTTGATACCTAATTTACATGAACATTATAAGCTAAATGGTCACCCTATATCATACAAAGCCAACCTAATTCCTTGCTGCCTCTTGTTGACATGACAACCACCGCAACGCGACTTTACGCTTAAATTAAGTTTTCGATTCCAGCTCTATTAAGCTAGAAATTGGGTCGGAATCAGTCAGCTCAGATAATTTCAGCTTTATTCATCTCAGCAAATTTCAATTGAGTTCAGCTATATTCAGCTCACTTCAATTCAGTTCAGCTCACTTCAGTCCACTTCGGTTAAGTTCAGCTCCATTCAGCTCAAAAGAACAGAACTTTAGTATGCATACGTAAATGTGTGAATTATCATTTGATGGGGACATTGTTAGTTATATGGTTACTTCTTTGAGATTTAACAACACAAATTCTCATTATAGACGGACACTATCCGTCTATAGTATAGACGGATAGTGTTCATCTCACAAATTAAAATGGGTAGTGTAAGTGGGTGGAAAATAGATACCTCCACTTGTACTACCCACTTTAATTTGTGAGAGGGACACTATCCGTCTATAGCTATAGACGGATAGTGTCCGTCTATAATAAGACGGACTAATTTAACAATGACATTGCCTATTTGCCTATTTCACAAACCAACCACATGGTAAGGTATACAAAACTTGTTATTAAATTTCAACCATTAGTTTAAACTGACAATTATATTCCGTAATACTTGTTGATGGCCTCAATCTAGCTCTCAACCATAAATTTAAAATGATAATTGAAATCTCAAAAATTAGTTCTTGATAGAATTATATTCCGTGATTCATTCATGATCAGAAGTTACAATATATACTAGCATTTATAATGGGAACGCATAGCTAAACTAGGTAACTAAATATATACAAATATATTATTTACTAATACACCCCCGCAGTCGAAGCGGGAGGAGGATGGACGCTGAGACTGGAGCGAAAATGAGTGAACAGCTGGCGAGGTAGTCCCTTCGTAAATATGTCTGCGTATTGAAATGGCGAAGGAACATGAAGAACTCGAACGCGTCCAAGCTGCACCTGTTCACGAACGAAGTGTATGTCTATCTCAATATGTTTCGTGCGCTGGTGCTGTACGGGATTACCCGAAAGATATACGGCAGAGATATTGTCACAGTAGACGAGAGTAGCATTACGTAGTGGCATATGAAGTTCGAGCAAAAGGTTACGTAACCAAGTTGTTTCGGCCACTACATTAGCAACACCGCGATATTCAGCTTCGGCACTAGATTTAGACACGGTTGCTTGTCGTTTGGAGGACCAAGATATCAAATTATCCCCGAGAAATACACAATACCCGGAAGTAGAGCGTCGAGAGTTGGGGCAGCCGGCCCAATCAGCGTCAGTATAAGCAGTTAAAGCATGAGATTTGGACACGGAAAAAGTAAGGCCGAACTCTAACGTACCTTTGATGTAGCGTAGAACACGTTTCATGAAATGCAAGTGTGGTTCCCGTGGGTCGTGCATAAATAAGCAAATCTGCTGAACCGCATAAGAAATATCAGGACGTGTGATAGTAAGATATTGAAGTGCACCTGCAATGCTGCGATAGAGCGCGGGGTCAGCAACTTTCGGGCCGTCCGTGGCACTTAATTTAGCCGAAGTGTCTACTGGAGTAGCCGTGGGATTGCAGCCAGTCATAGATGCCCGTGCAAGAATAGACTTAGCATACTGTCCTTGAGAAAGAAATAAACCGGTTTTGGAACGAGTGACCGTAATGCCAAGAAAATGATGAAGTTTACCGAGGTCCTTCATTGCAAATTCACGGGACAGAGTGGCAATTATTTGCTGCAAAAATTGTGGGGAAGAAGCAGTAATAACAATATCATTGACGTAAAGAAGTAAATACGCAGTATGGTGGCCTTGTCAATAGATAAATAAAGAATTATCACAAATACTGCTCCGAAATCCTTGCGACGTGATGAATGTAGCAAAACGATGGTACCATGCCCGGGAGGCCTGTTTGAGGCCATATAATGATTTCCGAAGTCGACATACATAGCCAGGTTTGGTCTTATCGCTGAACCCGGGTGGTTGATGCATAAATACCGTTTCGTTCAAATCACCGTGTAAAAATGCGTTCTTAACATCCAATTGATGGATAGGCCAAGAACGGTTAACAGCTAAGCTTAACACAGTACGAATAGTAGCCGGTTTAACAATAGGGCTAAATGTCTCGTCGCAATCAATACCCACCTGCTGCGTTTTACCATTAACCACCAAGCGCGCTTTATAGCGCTCAAGGCTACCATCGGAGCGATACTTATGGCAAAATAGCCACATGCACCTAATCACATGAGCATCGACGGGTCGGGGTACTAAATCCCATGTACTGTTTTCAATTAGAGCACGATACTCGGCTTTCATTGCGGCTGTCCAATTCGGGTCACGAAGGGCGTCTTTGGGAGACTTGGGTAGGGGACTGATGGGTGGGGAAGTGTGGGTGAGGAGGTTGAGACGGTCGATGGGCTTGAATATACCGTGACTAGCACGAGTAGCCATTTGGTGGGTTGGGTGCGGTGGAGCTACGGGGGACGTTACAGGGGATGTAGCAGGGATGGTTGTTGGGCTTGGTGTCGTGGCAGGGGTAGTGTGATGTGGTGGGGTAGTGTGGCTGGTTGTTGGGCTGGTGGGCGAGGGAGGGGTTATTGGTTCGGTTTGGGCAGGGGAATTAGGATAGTTAAAGTTGTCGAGGGGTAGGGGTGTTTGGAGGAAGTCGTAGGTGGAGGAGGTGGTGGGGTTAGTGGTGGCAAAAGGGAAGGTGTGTTCGTCGAATGTGACCTGCCGGGACAGGATAATTTTGCCTGAGGTGAGTTCAAGACACCGGTACCCTCGGTAGTTAACGGGATAGCCTAAGAAGACACAACGAGTAGACCTTGGTTGAAGTTTATTTTGACGAGTGGCGGATAAATTTGGATAACATAAACAACCAAAGCCTCTTAAGTGGGAATATGTGGGGTGACGGAGAAAGAGAGCGGAAGCGGGGGATCGATAGGATAGGAGTTTGAAGGGGAGTATGTTGTGTAGGTAGGTGGCGGTGTGAAGGGCGTCAACCCAAAACGTGGGGGGTAGGGAAGCGTGTAGAAGTAAGGTGAGCATGATTTCATTAAGTCGGCGAATCATACGTTCTGCTTTACCGTTTTAAGGGGAGGTGTGTGGACATGAGAAGCGAAAGGTTATGTCGTTTTGTTGGGCAAGGTTATGAAAGGAGGAGTTATCGAACTCGCGACCCATGTCACATTGAAAGCTTTTTATTTCTTTTGAAAATTGGGTGCGAATTAAGGCACGGAGTTGGATGAATTTTTGAAATGCTTCGGATTTGAATTTGAGTGGATAAACCCATACATATTGACTATAATTATCGATGAGAACCATGTAGTATTTAAATCCACTTTTGCTAAGAAGAGGGGAAGTCCACAAATCACAATGTATAATATCAAACGGTAAAAGAGACATAGAATTCGAATCATTAAATGGGAGTCGTTTATGTTTTCCGACTTGACAAGAATGGCAAAGATGGGAGCGGTGCTCCTTATTACAATTAATAAAATTGTGACTATTAAGAAAACTAGTAATGTTGGAACCGGGATGGCCTAGGCGAGGGTGCCATACTGCCATAGGTCACGTGGAGACTCGGCAAGGACCGTGATGGGTGGCTCTTTTGATGAAGTGGCTGACACGGGGTAGAGAGTACCAGTGCTATTGTTCCTCATTATCGTTCTCCCAGTCCGAATATGTAATACTCCGTATTTTTCAGTCTTCGGGTACTCTATCGAGTAGGCCTTACTCTGTCGAGTAAGGGTAAGTTGCGTTTTAGAAAAGTTTCTGACCTGTTGGGTACTCGATCGAGTAACTAGGATACTCGATCGAGTAAGGGGGTACTCGATCGAGTACCTTGGGTACTCGATCGAGTAGCCGGTTTACGGGGGGGTTTTCTCGGGTTTTGTTAATTATGCGATTAAGATATATAACCTTCGTCGTCATTATTCTAAACACTTTTGCAAAACCTAATTTATCATTAAAGAGAGAAAGAAAGCATACGTTCTTAATCCTAATCGCATCGTTAGCAAATCCCGGAGTTTGGAAGGTCGGTTCTCATCGTTGGTTATACCGTTGAGATCCTTGCGTCGAGGGTAAGATCTGTGTACCCTTTTTGTTGTCTTTCCTTTGATTTGGTTAAACCCTAATATAGGGATTTGGGGGTTTTTGAGTAGTATGTGATTTGGTAGCATTTGTATGTTGTATGATAGGAGGAGGTTTCATAGAGGAAGCTTTTTGAGACAGCTGTAGAGACCGTCTGATAGTGTGCTTTCCAGGTAGGATTTCCTACTCAGTATTAGTCCCATAATGGGATGATTGTTGATGTGTTGAGATTGATTGTTTGATATAGTAATTGTATTGTGACGGTTGTGATTGTGATTGTGATTGTTGTCTCTGGTTCTCGAGGCGTGTCCTCGGCTGAGTGGGGTCACTTGCGGGAGTGGCTTCACGCCCTAGTTTCGCCTTCTGTGGAACCCGCCACAGAAGGGATGTGCACATTAATGGACAGGTTTATCGCTCATTACGAAGAGCGGGGATTTGGTGGGTACGGCGGTCCCCCATCGGCGGGCTGGTCCAAAGGACGGTCGGTGATTGAGATGATTGGAATTGGTGTGGTTGTGTGTGTGATTAAAGTTAAGTCATTTTTTATCTTATTGTTGATATATATTGAGTTGTGTGATTAGTACCGACCCCGGTTGTTGTTTTGTAAACCTGCGGTGATCCATTCGGGGATGGTGAGCAGCTATTGAGCAGGTATGAGATGAGTACTGGGATAGCTGGGATTGCCACGATATGATGATAGAAGTCTTCCGTTGTAGCTTAGTAGTTCTTTACATTTCAGTTAGAACAGTAAACAGTCAGTTTGAGAACATGTATTATACTTTTGGTTTGGTTTTGAGAATTGTAACCCTTCACTAAGTATTTCTATTTAAACGTTGTTTCTTTATTGTTTATTTGATTATCATTGCCTCGGGTAACCGAGATGGTAATATCTTCATACCTGGGTGGTCCTGGTAAGGCACTTGGAGTATGAGGGTGTTACAAATGGTATCAGAGCGACGATCCTGAAACCTGTAACCATGAACCTAATGAACATAGGGAGTCAATTAAAATGAACCCGGGGTAAAGGTTGTAGGAGCTAATGCAAAGGCTTGGGAGACGTCCTGAAGTCGCGAACTCGCCCTACAATTTTGAACCGGTCACATGGGGGGGTGTATGTCATGGTCGTATGTGTTGTTTGGTTAACTTGTGTGTGAATGTGATGAAGTGTGTGTAACTGTTGGAGACGTAGAAGGCTGAAAAATATGAAAGAAAGGTTGATATATATGTAGACTCGTTGTTGGAATGAAAACATGTTGGATGTTTACAATGTGGCGTTTAATAACATGATATAATAATTTCGTAGATCGTAAGAAAAGATGCGTAGCATTATATGCTTAGTTATGATATAATGTTGGTTTTATAAAGTTTTTAGCATGTTAGCATATGATATAGCATGCGGGTAGCGTTTCTGAGTTAGCATGACTCGATCGAGTGGGACTGACTTGATCGGGTGGGTTTTTGACGATTTTGAGTCCAGAATCGTGTTTTTGGGCACTCGATCGAGTACCTTGGGCACTCGATCGAGTACCTTGGGCACTCGATCTAGCTACTCGGTCGAGTATGTTAGAGATCAGAAGGTCTGTTTGGGGTCTGATGTTGGGGCACTCGATCGAGTATGTTGGGCACTCGATCGAGTAGCCTGGTACTCGATCGAGTATGTTTGGGAACTCGATCGAGTAGGGTCTGGACAGTTTGTTTTCGTGTTTTGAGGTTTGGCGCGTATGTTTATATCCACCCTTTTTTCTGTTATAGTTTCAAGATGCCGCCTAAGAAGAATGCGTTGTATGCGAGAGCTGAGCTTATGAACATAGATGACATCGTTAAGATGTTGGAGCATCAGGATGCTCTTACTGAGGCTTTAAAGACTGTGGGGAAAGATAAGGATAAGGATAAGGAGAAGGAGGTTGATCATTCTAAAATCAGCCTCTATATAGCGAGGTTTAACCCGAAAGAGTACAAGGGAGTTGGGGAGCCGAACCTTCTTGATAGCTGGCTTAGAGAGATGGAGAACATATTAGATTTGGTTCACTGTCCTGATGAGATGAGAGTGGAACAAGCTGCGTTCTATCTGAGGGAGGCAGCTGGCAAGTGGTGGGATACGGTGAAAGTGAGTGCTAAGGAGATATATACAAACCAAGGTTTACCTGCTATACCTTGGGAGGAGTTTCGTAGGGCTGTGAGAAAGGAGTTCGTACCGGAGCATGTGAGGAGTAAGTTGAGGGAAGAGTTTAACAGTTTTAAGATGACCGCCGAGATGTCTGGGCCGAGTACTACAGGCGCTTCAATGACAAGTCTAGGTATCTTGAGGATATGGGTTTGAGTGAGGAGAATCGGCCGAGGTTTGAGAGGGGGTTGACCCCTAAGATTATGGATAAGTTACCCGTGGGAGTCTTTACTGATGTTAAGGAAGCTTATGAGAGGGCGGGGAGAGCTGAGAGGTTGGTGGAGATGGCTCAGGAGAGGTTAGGTGGTGAGAAAAGGAAGTTTGAGAGCGAGGGTGGTGGCCAATCTAATCACAATAAAGGCAACCACAATCAGTCTAAAGGGTTTTCTTCTGGGTCGTGGTTCATCTCTGGGGCTTCCTTTGGGCGTGGCCGTGGAAGTGTTAGTGGTAGTTGGGGAGTGACCTGCTATAGTTGTGGTGGTGTAGGCCACAAGAGACATGAGTGCACAAGTGCACCGGTAACTTTCCAGAGACCTGCGCAGAGCTATGCGAGCAATAGACCGGCTGGGTCATGGCCAAACCGGGGAAGTCAGAGCTACCAGAGTGGAGGCAACCGCAACGGCGGTAATTCTTATCAGAAACCACCAACGAACAACAACAACAATCAAGGGTCGGGTGCTAAGCCGACCACCTCAGCCAGTAATGTCCAGGGAGGTGGACAGAAGACCAGTGGAAAGTTATTCATGATGGAGAAGAAAGCAGCTGAGGAGGATGCACACGTTATCACCGGTACTTTTCTTGTTAATGGTATTCATACCTTTGTTTTGTTTGATTCGGGGGCTTCTCAGTCGTTTGTATCTTCGAGTCATGTTAAACGGTTGGGTTTGAGGGTATATGATTCTGTAAGTGAGCAAGTTTTTATACCTTCGGGTGAGTCTGTATCTTGTGGGAGGTTATATAGGGATGTACCTATGATAGTTTGGCAGGTTGATTTCCCGGTAGACTTGCTAGAGTTTCCTTTTGACGGTTTTGAGGTGATAGTTGGGATGGATTGGCTGGGAAAGTATAAAGCTAAGATAGACTGTCATCAAAAGAAAGTGTCTTTAAGAGGTCCTAAGGGTGTTAGTGTGTCTTATCGTGGGTTTTTAGTCAAACCCAGAGTTAAGTTGATTGCAGCTGTTACTTTGAAGTCATATCTGAGGAAGGGATGTCCTTTGATATTGTGCCATGTGAGAGATGACCGGATCGAGGGTCCGACAGTTGATCAGATACCAGTGGTGGGAGAGTTTGAGGATGTGTTTCCAGAGGAGATTCCGGGGTTGCCGCCAAGAACAGAGATAGATTTCTTAGTAGAGTTGAAACCAGGGACGGGGCCAATCTCTAAAGCACCGTACCGTATGGGTCCTAAGGAGATGGAGGAGCTTAGGAAACAGTTGGATGATCTGATAGAGAAGGGATACATTAGACCTAGTGTATCGCCGTGGGGAGCACCAGTTCTTTTTGTGAAGAAGAAGGATGGGAGTTTGAGGTTGTGCATAGATTATAGAGAGTTGAACCGAGTGACAGTGAAGAACAAGTATCCTTTGCCAAGGATAGATGACTTGTTTGATCAGTTGAGTGGTGCATCAGTCTTTTCTAAGATTTATTTGAGGTCGGGGTACCATCAGGTGAAGATTAGAGAGGTGGACATACCAAAGACAGCTTTCACGTCGAGGTATGGCCATTATGAGTATGTGGTGATGCCGTTTGGGTTGTCTAATGCACCGGCAGTGTTTATGGATTTGATGAATAGGATCTTTAGACAGTTTTTGGACAAGTTTGTAGTGGTGTTTATCGATGATATCTTAGTCTACTCCAAGACTAAGGAGGAGCATGAGGAGCATCTGAGGCTTGTGTTGCAGACCTTGAGGGATCGAGAACTTTGCGGGAGTGGCTTCACGCCCTAGTTTTGCCTTCTGTGGAACCCGCCACAGAAGGGATGTGCACATTAATGGACAGGGTTATCGCTCATTACGAAGAGCGGGGATTTGGTGGGTACGGCTGCGGTCCCCCACTGGCAGGGCTGGTCCAGTGGACAGTCGGTGATTGAGATGATTGGAATTGGTGCGGTTGTGTGTGTGATGATTAAGTCATTCTGTTATCTTATTGTTGATATATATTGAGTTGTGTGATTAGTACTGACCCCGGTTGTTGTTTTGTAAACCTGCGGTGATCTATTCGGGGATGGTGAGCAGCTATTGAGCAGGTATGAGATGAGTACTGGGATAGCTGGGATTGCCACGATATGATGATAGAAGTCTTCCGCTGTAGCTTAGTAGTTCTTTACATTTCAGTTAGAACAGTAAACAGTCAGTTTGAGAACATGTATTATACTTTTGGTTTAGTTTTGAGAATTGTAACCCTTCACTAAGTATTTCTATTTAAACGTTGTTTCTTTATTGTTTATTTGATTATCATTGCCTCGGGTAACCGAGATGGTAATATCTTCATACCTGGGTGGTCCTGGTAAGGCACTTGGAGTATGGGGGTGTTACAGAATATCCTTCACAGAGAAACCATTTGGGTCAAATTCCACAGTAACATTATTATCCTTAGTGAATTGGCGAACGGAAATAAGGTTTTTAATAATGTTAGGGGCGTAAAGGACATTTTTAAGGGACAATTGGCGGTCGGGGAGGTTTATGGATGCGTGACCCGAACCAAGGACGGGAATGGACTTGCCATTACCGACAAAGATTGACCGAATAGAACTCAAATTAAAAAGAGGATTTAGCGTACCTGACTCGGCTGTGAGATGTGACGAGGCACCCGTGTCCATAACCCATTGAGCATTATCAGATGGGACCAGCGTCATAGTTTGAAATGCCTGATTCATGTTCGACATTTCGTACCCTGATGGCGGAGCAGCAAGATAGGCCTGCCCGTAGGCAGGAACCGGACCCGAGAACCGTGGTTGATTGGGTTGTGCACGAACCTGCTGCTGCGGCTGCCAAGTAGGGGCCCACCCCTGTTGAGCAGGGTAGGGACAGGGAGGTACGCCCCAAGGAGCATTCCAAGGTGTACAAGGCCAAATAGGGACGGTGATCGCTGCCGGAACCGAGGACGATTTACTGCTACTACCATTATTACCGCCATTACCACCCCCTATGCCAGAATTCTTCCAATTTCCTTGCTTCCCACCCTTCCCCTTATGGTAAGACTTTTTATTATTATGCCAATTTGAATTACCACGAGAGGAGGGAGACTCATTACCTGAAGATTCGGCATCAGTGGCGGCAAGGGCAGCAAGAGCAGTCGGAGCAGCTTCAGATCGAGCGGACTTTCGTTGCTCTTCCAGTTGGAGCATGCTACGGGCAGTCTCGAAGGAGGGCAATTGTTGGTTAATAAAAGCACCAACGACATCATACTCAGACGGTAACCCGCGAACCAATCTATATATCTATATATATACATAAAAGAGAGTTTTTTCGAGCGATTCTAGAGCGTCCACATCATCCAAAATTAATTTAGGAAAGTTTCATAAATAATATTTTCCACATAAAAAATAAAGTGGAGAATCTTTTAATTATTATAATATCTATATTTCCTATTTTATATTCATGAGAAGTTTCTAATTTTTATATAAAAACTTTGACATTTCATCTGCCAAAAAAATGTCGTTATAAAAATTATGAAAATAATATAATTAGATTCGTTGCAAAAAATGCTTTCATTAGAGTATAGATTTCATATGATTTGCACATACGAGTATTAAAGATGGTGTACTTCTTTTAATATGTTATATGTCCCACATTGAAAAATAATGTTAGTGTGGTGATTATAATACGTATAAATTATATAATTGTCCCACATCGAAAGATTAACATAAGGTGGGTGATCCTATGATTATAAATAGAAGTCATCATTGGAACCTATATACCAACCAAAAACCTTTTGAGTCTCTTAAGTATTATTTTGGAGAGCTCTTAAGAGTTTATACCATTATCTTCACAGTATGATATATATACATATTTTTTCTATATTATGTATTATATTCAAGTGATGTTTATAATCTTTATATAAAAACTTATACATCTCATTTGCAAAAAAAATATTATAAAAAAAAAGTGCGAATACTAATAAATAGTACTCTCTCCATTCAAGACCAAATACAACATTTTCATTTACACACTTGCCAACACACAAATTACAACGTAAATATCTTTAAGTTTACATTATAAAAAATTTAAAATTTGATATTCTCATTGTACTTTATAGGTGAATCAAATAAGATCTCACATGACCATATTTTGTCTTACATATTGCAAGGAATCGTAAAGATTCTATTCGTTCATGAATAGTGTAAAAAAAGGAATGTTGTATTTGGTCTTGAATCGAGGGAGTATAGTCTTTGCTCATTATTATTAACCTGAGTTAGATGTCGAATTATGTACGAAAAAGATGGTGTATTTCTAAGTATGTTATTTGTCCCACATTGAAAAATATGTTGGTGTGGTGAATATATTACCTATAAATAATAGAATTGTCCCATATCGAAAGTTTAGCATAAGGTGGGTGATCATATGATTATAAATAGAAGGTATCCTTAGAACCTAAATACCAACCCAAAACCTTCTGAGTCTCTTAAACATTGTCTTGGAGAACTAAGAGTTTATATCATTAACTCCACGATATGATATATATATTTTTTATATGTCCAAGTAATGTTTATAATTTTTATATAAAAACTTATACATCTCATTTAGCAACAAAGTAACATAATTTTTTTTTTTGAAAAATTATATAATTAGATTCGTGGTAAATAAATGCTAGCATTAGAATATAGTATCATATTATTTGCACATATTTTAATTACGATAAGAAGTTAAAAAAATGTATTATACGAATATTAATAAATAGTACTCCTATAGTATTTGCTTATTAGTATTAGTATTAAACTGGGTTAGATGTCGAATTAGGTGTGAAAAAGATGGTGTATTTCTAAGTATATTGTTTGTCCCACATTGAAAAATAATGTAGGTGTGGTAAATATACTACATATAAATAGTTGAATTGTCCCACATTAGAAGATTATCATGAGGTGAGGTATCACATGATTATAAATATGAGTCATAACTTAGGGGTATCAACCCAAAATCTTTTGAATTGCTTAAAAATTATCTTAGAGAGTTATTATAAGAGTTTGTATTAATGGCAAACCTTAGTTACAACAATACCATACAAATATTAATCACGTAGATATTTATAAAAGCGATTATATATTACTATATTAGTGATATTATAATGTTTATTTTAAGACAATCGATAGTATAATAACTTTATTTAAGACAAAGTCATAATTAAAAAATATAATGGGTGCTAAATATAATAAATTTGTTTGTGTCATATAATGATAATCTCTGCACTAAAATAGAAAATTTATGAATTATAATACAATTAAGTGTTGCATAAAAAGATCTTGAATCCACAAACAAATCAATAATGAGCTTTTTTACTTTGATAAATAGTAGAATTAAATCTTTTAAACTTTCAAATATAGGTAATTATTATGCCTCATTACATTTGAGTAACTAAAATACATCATAATTTTTAACCATTAATCAAAATCGCACCAGAAAAAAGAAATATTTTGCATTTGTTTATACATTTTATTGTCCCTCAATTACATCTTAAAAGTCGTGTTAGGAAAAAAAAATGTAATTTAAATCATATCATTGGTACATATTTTAATTATGACAAAAAATGAAAAAAACGTACAAATATAAATAGATAGTATAATATTTTCTCATTATTAAATCGGGTTGGATATCGAAATAGGTGCAAAAAAGATGGTGTACTTTTTCGTGTGTTATTTGTCCCACATTGAAAAATAATGAAGGTGTAGTAAATATACTACATATAAATAGTTGAATTGTCCCACATTAGAAAATTCACATAAGGTGGGGTGATCTTAAAAATTAATTTAGGAAAGTATTATAAATAATATTTTTTGATGTAAAAAATAAAGTGGAGAATCTTTTAATTATTATAAAATTTATTTCCTATATTATATTCAAGTGATGTTTCTAATTTTTATATAAAAATTTTTATATTTCATTTGGCAAAAAAATATCATTAAGAAAATTATGAAAATAACATAATTTGATTCGTGGTAAAAATGATATCATTAGCGTATAGATTTCATATAATTTGTACATATATAAAATTGTGTACTTCTTAATATGTTATATGTCCCACATTAAAAAATAATGTAGGATTATATAAAAATAATAGAATTGTCCCACATCGAAAGATTAACATAAGATGTAGTGGTCTTATGATTATAAATATGAGGCATCCTTGGAACTTAGGTATCAACCTAACATCTTTTGCGTCTCTTAAATAAGATGTTTTGACTTTTGATCATATTTAAATAAATGATTAGAGATAAGATGTAAATATTAAGACCTTATAACCAATTTTTTTAACTAAGTTAATTACCGCGTTGCAACGCACGAGCATCCAAACTAGTTGAAGAACAAGACGCTGATCATCGACCTTACTACCGACGTCATTCAATTGAGTAGCAATGTCCTTCAGTTTTTGGCAATAATCATCCAAGGAAGACGCTTTTTCCAGCGACATATGAGTGAACTCGTGTTCCAACGCCGCCGCGCGAGAACCCTTGTTGTTGTGAAAATGATTTTTGAGACGAAGCCATGCCTCATGGGCGGTAGAGTCGGCTTCAAGAATGCGAAGAAGGAGTTCATCAGAAACGGATCCGTAGATCCATTGAAGCACATGAGAATCAATTTCACACCACGACGCGTAGTCGGCATCGGTCTCGGGTGGCGGTTTGGTACCATCAATATGGTGAAGGACTTTATAACCTCGAGCATGGAGGGTAAAAAGCTTCACCCAAGCGGAGTAATTGACTTTAACTCCATCAAGCATTCGAACTTTATTAAGAATATTGGAGACGGAATACACCGGATGGAGAGTGGACTTACCAGAGACTCCGCTATCGGTTTTAGGACCTCCGTTGCCGTTCGTCATTGCCGTGGCTGATGATGATGGCGGCTAATGGAAGTTTTTTTTTTTTTTTTTTTTTTTTTTTTGAAAACCCTAAACTACTGATACCATGATAGAATTATATTCCGTGATTCATTCATTATCAGAAGTTACAATATATACTAGCATTTACAATGGGAACGCATAGCTAAACTAGGTAACTAAATATATACAAATATATTATTTACTAATAGTTCTTATACCTTAATATTAGGCACTAGGTCATAACTGACACAATTAGATATAGTCTGATAAAAAAATAATCAAACGTAACTAATTTAAACTTACATTTTTAGTTAATCGGCAAAGCACGTTGCAGTAACAAAAACCATAATAAAAAAAAAAAAAAAAAAAAGTAAATTATGACCAAAGGCGATCCGGTTAATTCAATCGACAAGACGACAACTATTAACTTGATCAATAATGTTCTGTAAACCATAAATAAACCTAACACAACTCCAACCCGACTCGAATGACACGATTAAATAGTATGGTTAGCATTGTGTGATCTCTTGCATAGGAATGCAGACTTAAGAATAGGGAGTACGAACCATAAAATAAGTGGCTGATAAGCAGTGAATAATGGCGCACATTGGAATAGACAAAGGTTTGCACTTTGCAGCAATGACAAAGGTTCACATGGCATTGAGATGCTGCGTTCGTTCACGGACTATATAGTTGTTGTCTTCAATCCCACCAAATTGGCACAAAATGTTAAAACTCATTATCAATCATTGAATGCCTTTCTCTGGATAATCTCCAAAATCAAGACTTCATTCACTAACCCTATTTGCATATTATATCGTAGGGGGATCATAACACGTCACGACAGAAAAAATGACCATTTTATAATAAACTGTCATCATTTTATGTTGACAAATGACTACTATTATTATTGTAAAGGTTACATTTCAACATAAGATGGTCACAGTTTATCATAAAATGATCATTTTTTTTTTCTGTCACGCCATACATTGGTTGTAGACCATAACTAGTAGATCCAATTTGCTAATATTACTAGTTTTGACTTCTTTGGACAAGAAATCTTCTATTGCTAAAGATGCTTCCAAATTCTTTTACAAGTTGTTGTGTGTCTTCCTGATCCCTAAGTCAATGGGACATGACAAAATTCATTACTGCCATTCCATGCCCACTGAATTCATAATTTTCGGAATTTGGATGGACGCTTATGCAATAAGTAGGGTTGTAAATGATCTGAGTCGCCTTGTCAAGCCTTCGATATTGTTTAATAAAACCTTGGCTTGAGCAAGGTGAAATCGATTTTGAGTTTGAGTCGAGCTTAACCAAATCCGAAACAATTTTGAGCTCAACATGGCTCGGTTTGAAATTGTTTTTAGATTGTAAATATAATGTATGTAGTTTTAATACGGAGTAATTTTATAAATTATTTAAGTATTTGTAATAATATTATACCACTGCTTAGACCTGGCAAAAGCAACCCGACCCGAAAAAGCTGGCCCGAGACCCGAAGTGACCCGAACTACATCACCCGAATGTGACCCGAAAACCCGAATTGACCCGACCCGACCCGAACATGACCCGAGCTTTCTTGACCCGAACTGGCCTGACCCGATCCGAAACCACCAAACCCGAAAATGACCCGACAAAATATAACTCTAATTGAACCGAAAAGATTTGAAATGACAATTTCTCTATTATTCATTGACCCGAAAATGACCCACCCGAAACAACCCGACCCGCTTGACCCGGAACTGACCCGACAACAAACCCGAAACAGACCCGAAACCCGAAATGACCCGTCCCGACCCGAGTTAACCCGAAATCAATGAGAAACCCGAACTGGCCCGACCCGAACCCGACTCGTTGACCCGTTTTGCCAGGTCTACGGCACTGCTGTTGTGATATGATTGGGAGTTGGTATTGCATTTGGATGCAAAGAAATGATGCTAGGCTGCAAAATCGAGTGATATGTGCACTTAAATTCGTCATGTAGAGAAAACTATGATGTAATTGTCGATCTTATTAATGAAATTGCTAATATTTTAGCAGAATAAAACTAAATAAAACTTCTCAAACTTTTCCCTTTAAAAGGAATCTCCTTAAAAAGGAAACAAAACTATATTTTAATAAATTATTATTTTTTATTAAGATATATAATCTTTTAATCACTATAATTTTCTCTAAACTCTAAATTACATTTGTCTAATTAAAATAAAACAAAATTGGTATAAATCTAAATTATAAATTACTAACCAAATATTCAGCAAAATTATTTGAGAAAAGTTATAAATTGAAATCATTAGTTTTGTGGTAAAAAAAGCATTAAAATACACATTTGATGACTTCACTCAATTCTCTTAATAAGTTTTCCACTTTTTTCATATTAAAATAAAAAAAGGTGAAATATGCATGGATTAAAATGTAAAAGCTCTATATACCGCACATGTATGCACGGGATCTATACAAGTAGATAAACAAATTGTCTGATCGAGACACTCTAAAATGAAAGAACCGTATGTGTTGTATCTAGCTTGTTAGAATTAATCCGAATAGAGACCATAAACTTCATACTAAATTACTCGGTATAAACTGTAGAGCGGAAGCGTACCTGATTTCATGACGAATGGTTGAAATGAACTGCCTGAAGGGACGGTCTTCAGGATTAGGTCTTCTAGTAGACACACATACAATGGGATCTCTGATGGGATGCGGGGAGATTAGGTTATTGTGTGCTACCAGGGACCATAACCCAGGTGACTTATATATAGTCTCCTTAATCTAATGCGCCCATCATGCATTAGTAACCTAATGGGTATCACACAATTAAGATATCCGGCCCATACTTTATAAGACGTAATTAATATGCCCGTATTATATTATCCAGATGGATCACTATATTGGGCTAAACTTAAACGATAGCAAACAAATACAATCTGTATAATAGTGTGTCCACATAAATAGTATTGGACCCAATATTCTTACAATCTCCCACTTGGGTCAAATACAGATAGTGTGTGACACCTGAAAAATTGTATTCATTTTATAACCTTACACGCTCAACAATGCTATCAACATTCCAACCGTCTTATGCAATTCGGTCCATCAATCATACTAACATAGGATCAAAGCGGCATTTGCTACAGTTTGTCGTAACAGGACCCTCAATGGTCACGTATGCCAATATAACCAACGACATGAATCTAATATAGGTGCGTAGCATGGAAACAACATCCAAATGTGATCCAAAATATGTATATTTCCAACTGGTCCACCTTAGTGAGATCAACCAAAATAACACAGAGTGAAACCGTAAACCTAAAACCTTATTTCTGCAGAACTTAATAACCGTAAACTTTAATGTGTCTAACATGACAAACTCTCACTTAAACTGAATTTCCTTAAAACCGAAACACCCATTTGAGCAATTAGCTCAAGAAAGACCGTGGGTGGTAATTCCTTAGTAAGCGGATCCGCAAATGGAGTTTGTATCAACATGTATAATTGACACCTTTTCACTCTGAATTGTTTCTTTAACAATACATCACTTATATTGTAATTAGAAACTTTACAATTGTACATTTGTCGCAAAATAACTTAAATGGTCTTTCAATACCGTACTGAATTTGCAGCCACATGACAAATGTTCATAACCAACTAGGAGTCGAAATACCAAATGATCTCAACCTGAATCGATCTCCTATAAATAATGTTTTGTTCCAAATATAAATGACCAACAATATATTTGGCTGCCCTTAGTGGATCCAAGATCCTAATCCGTATTGCCTTAATATCTGTCCAACAAACTTTAGAATGTAGACAATATCCGAACGCATACAAGCTAAATATATACCATAATACTTAAACACATTAAATATTTCCTGAGACACATGAATTTAAGCATTAATGAATTTTTCTGAATATTTTCCTTAGAGCATTTGAGACTAATTTGTCTCCTTTACTGAAAGGGTATAAAACTGGAATATTTTCATACTCCCACTGAATCCCGAGTATCAACAATCATCTACCTGATTCATCTAGATCAAATAAGATGATAATAACATAATAGATTTAAGTGTCCTTAGACGGAAAACCTTACTTAAAGCTTTATCAGATGAATTAACTTAATTTGCATAACATCTACTTCGATTCTATTGCATCAAAGTCGTAGTTGTTGCACTGAATAACTTCATCAATGTCACCATTAAGAGACAAATCTTTAACATTCATCCAATGTAACCGAAAAACGAATATGCCAAAATATCCTTATAGTCATTATCAACAAAATGATCATAACTGTCACATTACCTTTTAAGCCCTTCTTGGTAACAAATAAATATTTGAAACCAATATATTTCACATCTTTAGGTAATGAAACAATGTCTAAATATCATCGTCCATTAAATGACTTAATTTCTTTACGGCATCAAATCCACCCATATGAGTTAGGACCTTCAATGGTTTGCTAGATGGTGACTGGATCACCTTTTAACCTTCCATTATCTAACTCTTACTGCAACTTGTTAGTCCTTCATTACATTGTTATCCATTTTTATCCATATAGACAACGTAATTAAAGTAGTTGCGTTTACCCTTATTAAGTGGATCATCTTATAATGAATTGTTCTTGAGATATTTGAGTTTGTTCTAATACCGAATTGATCTTATGATCCTATACAAGGAGATTTAAGACAATATTTATTACCTTTTCTCCCACTCAAACTCAATATCCTCAAAGAACCCCATAATTTTCGTCTCAATTAACTTGATTGTGGGATCATTACCTTATTACCCTTAAACCTTAAGTACTATCCAACAAAATAGTCATTGACATTCCTTAAGTCCAACTATTAACCTTATGGCTTTTAAACCTCGACCTTAATTAGTTGGACATACCAAATGTGTACATTATTTACACTATGATTAAATTGTCAATGCTATTGTTAGAACTTTATCCAAAGATAGCTGCAATCTTAAGAACTTATGACTAGAGTAATATGGAAAAGAGTATGAATAATCACACTCCTTACCAGGCCTTAGGATCTTGTTTGCATACATACTACACCATCCATATTGAGAATCCTCTTATGGTGTAATATTAAATACAAGATCAAAGTCCTCTAGGAATTCTCAAAAAACAACCTTGACATTGTTATCCTCAATAGTCATTTTGCCAAAGTATTAAAACTTATGATCAAAGATGACATAATGAATCCTTTACTGAGTAAAATAACTCAGTTAAATATTACTGAAAACGTCAAGAACTTAAAACTTCTCACAAATGAGATATAGATCTCCATGCCAAAATTCGGTCTACAAATCAACACAATAATTTAAACCATTAATAATTAAGTATAAAATGGTTCACTTATCTATATATGTTAATAATAAGACACCTGAAATCATTTGATATCTAATCTCCCTTTAATTTGTCTTTATCCCCTTAAATTTGAATATCCGTAGTAAAGGGGTCAACAATTTCACTTGACACAAAACTTTAATTTTCCTTTTAATGTGTCATACCGAAGAGAAATTGTAGTTTCTTTATTCTTCTTTATATCCACTGAACTTTAATGCAAGTTTACTTAAAAAGTATTTCAATCTAAACTATACAAAGCTATCAAAAATGATAGATTGTCATTATTTGAATTAGGAAAACACAAATTTTTTTTTTTCAATAGACAATAAACCAAATTTGCCCATACAAACAAATATCTGAATTCCACCTAAGATGGTACCAAAAAGAATTTTCCAAATTCAAATAAAGGAATAAGTCATTAATGATAACTAAAATATTTTACTGTCTCAAACTCAGATGATGGCCTGCCCCAAATAGATGAATCTTTCATCATCACTTGGCTTGTAACATCTTAGTTATACTTGCATCAATATCCTTATGTGGGTGAAAAAAACCAGATACACCCATCAAACATGATTGGATATAAAAAAAACTTATCCTTACACAACCAGAATGAGAAGCTTAACTTTACTGACACGTCAAGCGTTAAAAAAAAAGTTACTAGATTTTCATTGTGTGTCAAAACTCTTAACAAACTAACACTAAAAAGTTTAACCTTATGTTTGTCATTATTTCTTTGAGTTTGATTTTTGCAGCTTCTTAATTAACTGAAACAATGCCCTTAAATATTTCCTTAATGTCGCCTTAGATATAAACTAGACATGCATTTTATGTACTACTCCTCAAATCACGTGAGTCCACACGATACTTTAATCCTTATGAGTAGCAATTATACATTCTCTCAAAGCAATGTCAAGATTATCGCGACCGAAATAAATGTTTATATTCTCTTTATCGTTCATTTAATAAATGATTTCATCCGAATTGAGAATGTAACTGAATATGACAGATATAATAACCATAAATGTCAAATTGAATGAACAAAACAAAATCCTTATATTTTGAATAAATTCAAACGGTTAGAGTGTCTTTGTGAAATTAAATATTTAGTCGTTGGACATAAATGCTAACTAATTAAAGACACTACTCTTTAGTAATTGTAATCAAATATTGACGATAAACTCACGTCGAATACTAAGCCTTCCTTTGGGCCGACTTAATAATCACATGAAAATCCGAATAATCGTCACATATTTATTACCCAATGTGTATGCAATTCGGCCAAATAATGGCCTTCCTTTGGGCCGGCCATTATTCGCATGAACTACACACACTAGACCAAAAAAATTGAATTTATTCACCTTAAAACTTTATGGGCATAATCCTTATGAGTGTCATAAAAATAATGACACTCCCTTAACTTGATTTTCAGATTCAATATTGGCATCCCCATCATCACAAGAAACCTAGCACAACATTAAGTTTAGTCTTTGGACATAAACTTAACTTGTAAGTGGTCATCTTGGTGTAGTGATCAAGTATTAACAATAAATTCCTGTCAAACATTAAGCCTTCCTTTGGGCCGACTTAATATTCACATGGATACCTTACAATTGTTACATACTTACCACCACAAGCATGACTGGATTTCGGCCAAATAATAGCCTTCCTTTGGGCCGACCATTATCCGCATGAAACTCAATCACACACTGTAGTCATAATATTCTAAATCATTCAACTTACACAATAGAGGTTACTTTGGCAACTTATTGTGTCGATCAAACAACCTAAAATATTAGACCTGTTATTATAAATCCGATTGGCCAATTATTAAATCTGAAAACACAAGTCCTTAATTGATAAGTGACTTAACCTTTAGAGATAATATACAAAACTATATCAAAATAGTTCCTTAGTCATATAAGTCTGTAAAATTGATAGACCATACAAGTATATATGTCCTTAATTTTCACTTGTCCAAGATCGGCCGACTATAAATCAAATTCTTGAGTTATTAATCATGGTTTTGTTGCCAAAACAATGGTTACCGACTTCATTCTTATGTTTCGTTAACTTTAAGAACCCAAGATCCCAAAATCATTACTTAATAAGAAATCAATATGGAGTAATGGCCCACAATCTCAAGTTGATATTCGTTAGAAACCGAGATTCCAAAGTACATAATTACAAACAGCAAACATAATGACCGTATTAATATTTTCTTAATGGCATCACAATTCGTCAATCTGAGGTTTACGGAAATCAGTCTCAAATAGCATAGAGTCATAGACGATATCTAATCTTAATACATAAAGCATAAATGAGAACATGAACATGCTAAAGTACATAAACCATCAGATGCATTCATTCATCATACGATATTTTCCCAATTGCAAGAGAGCTTTAATCAACATGGCAAATAATTTTAGTACGAAAGATGATCGCAAAATAACGAAAGATGATCGCAAAATAACGATTTCTCACGGCAAACCAAAACAGAACACAATAAAGACTGAAATACGGAACTTTGAACAACGGTTCACCAACCAAATAATTCAATATGAAGGTGGCTCTGATACCACTTGTTAGAATTAATCCGAATAAAGACTATAAACTTTATACTAAATTACTCGGGATTTCATGACGAATGGTTGAAATGAACTGCCTTCTAGTAGACACACATACCATGGGATCTCTGATGGGATGCGGGGAGATTAGGTTATTGTGTGCTAACAGGGACCATAACCCAGGTGACTTATATATAGTCTCCTTAATCTAATGCGCCCATCATGCATTAGTAACCTAATGGATATCTACACAATTAAGATATTCGGCCCATACTTTATAAGACGTAATTAATATGCCCGTATTATATTATCCAGATGGATCACTATATTGGGCTAAACTTAAACGATAGCAAACAAATACAATCTGTATAATAATGTGTCCACATAAATAGTATTGGACCCAATATTCTTACATAGCTTCCTTATGGCCGTGAACTTACTTGAAGAGCAAGGAAGTTGTAATGTATATACATACCCTTAATTGTGAATTAGGATAACACAAGAGATTGAGAACCATCAACCGTTTAAGAGACACACTACTTCATATAATTACAATTCTTCGACTGTTTCTGCTGGAACATGCATGTTTGGCACAATCATGTTTATCTTAGTACACAGCCAATCGACAATCATAGTATTCTCTTATGTCTTCACTTGATCCCCATTGCTCTATAGAGCCCATTTATAGCTCAATCGGATTATCACCATTTTGTTCATCACAAATTCTTATTTACAACCGTTGTAAATAGGAATAATCTAAAACGAGTATGTAAAACTATCCAAAATTAACCAACACCTTTTTAGAGTAATGGTGCATACCACCTTTTCGTACTGAAGGGGTCCCCACTCACTCCATGTGAGAGGGTGTCACCCGGTGGCGCCTTTCATTTTCCTTTAAAATAAAACGTACCGAATTTAGTAATCTCACCACATGCTTAAAAAAAATTAAAGTAAAAAACCGTAGTTACAATCTCATGATTCATTACTACACATTCTTTTAATTCAATTGTATTACGAACACAAGTAAAATTAACGCTAGGACGCTAGGTTACGCACAACATCGTCGTCACTTAATAACTCTACCAGCTAAGTTATTTGATATAGTAGTATTGTCACTTTTTTTACACCATTGTTGTACTCTACTAGTAAGTTGGCAACAGCTAGAACCAGTCATTTTTACTACTACACTACAAAGAGTTTTAACTTCAACTTCATTATATTGTTCCTATAAGAAGGCCTTGACATTGTCCATACTAATCATTCATTCAGTGAGTTTTGTAATCTCTCAAAAATGAGGGCATCTTCACTTTCTATTCTCCTCATTTTCCTTGTTCATATTACCACTTCTTTGGCATGCCCTTATTGCCCTTACCTTCCTCCTCCTAAACCTCCTAAACCCTCTTGTCCACCATCTCACCCTAAGCCTCCTCACCCTCACAAACCCCCTAAACCTCCCGCCGTCAAGCCACCTCATGTCGGCCCTCCCTACACCCCAAAACCACCCCATGTTGGACCACCTTATACTCCTAAACCACCCCATGTAGGACCACCCTACACTCCCAAACCACCTCATGTAGGACCACCCTACACTCCTAAACCACCCCATGTAGGCCCACCCTACACCCCTAAACCACCTCATGTCAGCCCACCCTACACCCCTAAACCACCTCATGTCAGCCCACCCTACACTCCAAAGCCACCTCATGTCGGCCCACCCTACACTCCCAAGCCACCACATGTCGGCCCGCCCTACACTCCTAAACCACCCCATGTCGGACCACCATACACTCCCAAACCACCTCATGTCGGACCACCCTACACTCCAAAGCCACCACATATTGCACCACCTTACACTCCTAAACCACCACATGTTAGCCCACCCTACACTCCTAAACCACCACATGTTAGCCCACCCTACACTCCTAAACCACCACATGTTAGCCCACCCTACACTCCAAAGCCACCACATATTGCACCACCCTACACTCCTAAACCACCTCATGTCAGCCCGCCATACACTCCAAAACCACCACATGTTAGCCCACCCTACACACCGAAACCTCCTATAGTGGTCCCACCATATACCCCACCAACTCCTCCTATAAGCCCACCCTACACTCCTACACCCCCTGAAGTAAGCCCACCGTACACTCCTACACCCCCTGAAGTGAGCCCACCAATCATAACCCCGCCTACACCGCCATCCGAAACCCCACCATACACCCCTACACCCCCTGAAGTGAGCCCACCCTACACACCAACACCTCCTGAAGTGAGCCCACCCTACACACCAACACCCCCTGAAGTGAGCCCACCCTACACACCAACACCTCCTGAAGTGAGCCCACCATACACTCCTACACCCCCAGAAGTAAGCCCACCAATAATAACACCACCAACACCGCCATCCGAAACCCCACCATACACACCACCAGAAACCCCATGTCCACCACCAACACCAATACCCTCACCACCATCCCAACCAACATGCCCTATTGACACGTTGAAGCTAGATGGATGTGTGGACATACTAGGTGGACTGATCCACATTGGTATCGGAGGTGGTGCTAAGGATGCATGTTGCCCTGTGTTAGGTGGACTATTAGACCTAGATGCTGCTGTATGTCTTTGTACCACCATTAAAGCTAAGCTTTTGAACATTTCAATTGTTCTTCCAATTGCTCTTCAAGTTTTGCTTGATTGTGGCAAAACTCCTCCTGAAGGATTTCAATGTCCCTCGAATTAATTTGTTTATTTGCATGTTTTTTTAAAATGTAAGTTATTTTTATTGTCATGTTTTTACTTGATTTTACGTACGAAATAGTACGTAATGTTGTACTCCGTACGTGTTTGTCTGACTTTAATTACGTCAAACTTTATTGTATAATAAGAGAGATTATTATGATTTATTGTGAGGGTTTTGTTTGGATCGGTTTTATGTTTCATTTGCATGATTCTTTTTTTCAAGATCCGAAGGTCGATATTATGGACATTGTTGTCGAACTGAAATCATACAGCGATTCAAAATAGCGGGATTGTTACAATTCTTCTAATGCGGAACCATAACTTGACCCTATAACTTTGATTATGTTGTAACTTGTAATGATAAATAATTTATTTCCTTAGTAAACTTACACGAATTATACAAGGAATACATATTATTAGGTGAGTTCATAAATCAATTAAAATTTATTTAATTAACATGTTAGTTAATTAATACTCCGATTGATAATAAAAAATAAATTAATAATGATATACAAATAACAATAACAATAATGATTATATTGTATTTTAATTTTCAAATAAAGATTACGTCAAATTAACACTATAATATATTTTACGATTAATTTGCACTCGAACTATTCTAGAACGACTTAATACTTTATGATCCTATAACGAATTTGATAGGGCATATTCTGCACTGCTGACCAAGTCAACATATTGAGCAAGGTCAAGGGTATCCACAGCAAAGTCAACGACTTAAACAGTCTAGCCGATGGAGCCCATCGGCCTGCCAGCCTGGGTCTCGGCATGGCAACCTACCAGCCGGGGCACCTACCCGCGTACTCACATCCAAGAACCCTCGGCATGGAGTCAACCAGGCTCGTCGGCCTGCCATAGGTCCCTCGGCCGAGGGTAGATCGGTCTTTCCACCTAATGAGCCACTTGGCCACTTGGCCACTACGTGACAAAAGGTGAATGCCTATAAATACTCCTCAACCTTCATTGAGGAAAGGATCCACAAATTGACCTAATAACCACTATTCGTCTGGTAATATCTTCCTTATCTCTCTACGATACACTCTTAGCCAAGTAACAACGACTTACCTCTCTAAGTTTACTGACTTGAGCGTCGGAGTGAGTACGCTCGGCCAAAGCCGAGCCCTCAGTTTGTTCATCGTTTCAGGAGACCGCAGGAAGGATTCTAGCAAGGACATCATTCTACTAGCTACGAGTGGTATCAAACATCTGCTCTGGATTTACAACCGGAACAATTGGCGCCGTCTGTGGGGAAGGACACTAGAAGCTAGTCACATTCATTCCCAAACAACAAAAACAAAAACACAAGAAAAACCCACCCCAAAAGCTAAGAAGATGTCAAAACAACAAATAGTCGTGACCGACGAAACCGAGCTACACCAGGATGATACGTTTCACCATTCTGGAGTATTGCAACCCTCCACCGGCGAGTAATCCAACCGAATTCGAATGCCGATAACACCGGACATCGCCCCAACCAGGTCACCATCATGGGACAGGTGGTTGACGTCGCAAAATCAAGACACTCCTGGACCTAATTGGGAGTGCACCAGCACACACATGCACGCCGACACGAGCGGCGGAAGCCATCCAGGAGACCAGGGCCCAGGGCGTGACTCCAAGAAACTTGAACGAAGCACTGGGAGAAGCGGACCTTGTCAAGACGCCGGAGGAGCCCAAGGTGCTCGTGGTAAACATAAGTCCCTCTCGCACTCGGGAGAGGGCATCGCCGCCGCAACACCGACGAGGCACACCCCGGGGGAACCAGCGAAGCCCGACTCAGGAGAGTCGGAGAAGAAGCCCAAGTCGGAGAAGGAGTCCTTCCCGCTACGAGGAGAGAAGCCGGACTAGGAATGTGAGGAGTCGGTCACCGCGTGTCATTCGGCACGTGGTCAAACAGCCCCTCAGTGACTATGTCCTAGACACCGCCGTGCCACCTAAGCTGAAGTTGCCGGCGCTCACGTACAAAGGAGATAGTGACCCAACCGACCACGTCGAGGCCTTTGAGTCTCATATGTCGGTATGGGAGCAGCCTGATGAAGTCTGGTGCCGGGTCTTCCCAACGACTCTGCATGGGATGGCTCAGAGTTGGTACAAGGGCCTTCCTGACGGCTCGATATATTGTTTCGCCGACCTAAAGGACGCCTTCTTGGCCCAGTACTCTTGTAATAAAAGGAGGGCCGTAGAGACATCGGACCTCCTAACTATCAAACAGGAGGGAGGCGAGTCTCTACGGGCCTATGTGAAGAGGTTCGACGGCAAGGTACAGCAGATTCGGGAGATCAACCCCGAATTGGCGGCTTTCGCACTGATGAAGGGCCTCCCAGAGGGAAGTTTAAAGGACGAGCTCATCAAGCACGGGGGCCTGGGCCTAGACGCCGCGAGGAAGTTCGCCGACCAGGCCATCAAGGTGGAAGATTACCACGCGACCTGGGTAGGCCACAGCAAGGCCGAGCCCTCAGAGAAGAAAAGCCGCCGGGATGACAGCCCGGACGAGAAACGCCGCGACAATAACCGGTCACGGTCCGACGAGAAACGCCGTGACAACAACAGGTCACGGCCAGATAGATCAGCCAAGAAGCAGGATTCGACGGGCGCCGGGGGGAGTTCGGGAATGTTTTACCAAAGGCATTACCATGACAAAACCCCTCTGGTCGCATCGGCCGCCCAGGTCTTCGCCCTGAGCCGAAGCGAGGGCCAGAAGTGGGAGCGGCCTCCCAAGCCAAAAGGAGACGGTGACTCGAGCCGATCGCGAGTACCACGGTAGCACCGCCACCTCACGACAACCGCCGGCATCTGAAGAATGCTATCGAAGAGCTAATCCGGAAGGGAAGCCTCGACAAGTATGTGGCCAAAGGCCAGAAGACCGACGCCAGCGGCTCTGACAAGAAATCCGTTTTTAAACGGATAGGAGTGATCAACGTGGTCATCGGGGAAAACGAGAACGGCGGGTCGGCTCAGGGGCACAAACGGCACCTAAACGAGCTGTATCAGGCCATCAACTTTGTGCCCAACACAGCAACCCCCGCCTCTAGCATTCCCGATATGACTATTGGAGGGAAAGACTACGAGGGAATCATCGCCCCTCACAGCGACCCGCTGGTAGTCAACTTGGACATATCCAACCACCTGGTAAAGAGGTGCCTGATTGACACAGGCGCCTACACGAATATCATGTTTAGGGAGTGCTTTAACAGCCTCGGCCTTAGACTCAAGGACCTGAGCCCCTGCACAAATCCACTATACAGCTTCTCCGGGGCAGGCCTGGTACCCCTGGGTTCAATCAGACTCCCGGTGATGTTCGGCGAGGGGAATGCGGCCAAGAATGTCCTAGCCGAGTTCGTCGTCATCAACGGCTCATCCGCCTACAACGCCCTGATAGGCCGAGTTACTCTGAGCGATGCCGACGCAGTGATGTCCATCCGGGCCCTGACACTAATGTACGTCTCGGACCGGGGGGAAGCGCATAAGCTCGTCTCCAAAGACGAGAAGGACGAGGTGGTCAACATCCAGATATCTGCCAGAGGATGCAACATGCAATCCCTCAAAGTGGCGAAGCAGTCGGAGAAGGGGAAAGGCTCATCCTCACAACCAAAGGGCGACCTTATGGATGCAACCGACGGCTGACGCGGGAAGAGCGCCTCTAATGAGGCATTAGGAAACTAATAGACCTTGTGTGGCGCCGGAGGTGCCCAAAAACATCTGTGGGCACCCCAACGCCTGTTAATATCGAATGTAAAAACGACCAAGTCTTTCATCAAAATGTTCATTTTTCAGGCTAGGCGCCATCAAGAGGCCGACGCCGTCTCATACTGTCGATTCGACAAGAGCGGCAGTCGTTGAAAGAAGGCCGACGCCGTCTCATACTGTCGATTCGACAAGAGCGGCAGTCGTTGAAAGAAGGCCGACGCCGTCTCATACTGTCGATTCGACAAGAGCGGCAGTCGTTGAAAGAAGGCCGACGCCGTCTCATACTGTCGATTCGACAAGAGCGGCGGTCGTTGAAAGAAGGCCGACGCCGTCTCATACTGTCGATTCGACAAGAGCGGCGGTCGTTGAAAGAAGGCCGACGCCGTCTCATACTGTCGATTCGACAAGAGCGGCGGTCGTTGAAAGAAGGCCGACGCCGTCTCATACTGTCGATTCGACAAGAGCGGCGTCGTTGAAAGAAGGCCGACGCCGTCTCATCTGCGATTCGACAAGAGCGCAATCGTTGAAAGAAGGCCGACGCCTCTCATACTCAAGTCGATTCGACAAGAGCGGCGTCGTTGAAAGAAGGCCGACGCCGTCTCATCTGTCGATTCGACAAGAGCGGCATCGTTGAAAAGAAGGCCGACGCTGCCTCATACTCGTCGATTCGACAAGAGCGGTGATCTCCATGAAGAAATGTAGTCTTTGTGGCGATCACCCCAAATAGTAGACGCTTGGCGATCACTTAAAGTGGTAGACGCCACGAACACACTATCCGGACGCCAGCTCACACTGTCATAGACAAGAGCGGCGGTCCCCATGAAGAAATGTAGTGCTGTGGCAGTCACCCCAAATAGTAGACGCTTCGGCAGTCACTTAAAGTGGTAGACGCCGCGTAACACACTATCCGGACGCCGACTCTTCATCGTCAGACCGACAAGAGCGGCGATCTCCATCGAAAGCGACACGCGACAAGCGCGCCAGCGCAGTTGATAAACAAAATCAAAATGCCTTAAAAACGTTAAAAACAGTTGAGTTACACATTCTAAACCGCCTCGGCCAAAAGCCAAATCGGAAACGGAAAGAGACGCTCAATTAATGACGTAAAAGGACAACCCAGACAAAAACGAGAAAAGACCTCGGCCAAACCAGAGGCAAAGTGGAAACACTCAATACCATTGAAAACGCAAAAAAAAAAAAAAAAAAAAAAATATATATATATATATATATATATATATATATAAGGTAAAGACCTCGGCATGCCGAAGGCAAAGGAAGAACTCTTATTAATAATAACAGTTTTACGTGCAAAAGAATGGAGATAACAAAGTCCCCATTGGGATAAACCAAAACACAACCTACCAAAGTTGTACAAAATACAAAAGCAAAAATTGCAAGTATCGTTTTTAGCAACAAAAATGGCGAGAGGGAAAGGGCTTAACAATTGGCTCCCGAACAACCAAACAGATCTGCTGTAAACTTGTTCTCATCAAGCGACCACGGTGTTAGTGAGGAGTCAAGCTATCCGAGACACCGGTGACCCCGGTGACGACCGCCCACCCCTATGCCCGTCGCCGCTCATCATTAGCAGCGTAGCCGCATCCTCTTCAGTGGGCAACCCAAAGAGCTTCCCTAGCGGCCTCGGCTTTGGCCTCGCCTTCATCACCGCCCTCATTCTATCGCTTCCTCCTTGGCGCCTTAGCCTTCTCAAAGAAGAGCGGCTCTCTCCGCGGCCGCCTCCTTCTCAACCTTCGCCCTCACCACCTCCTGGGCCTTCTCCGCCATGGCTTTCTCCTTAGCCGCAAGCTTATCATCAAGCAGCTCCTCATGCAACCACGTGTCAGACATGCAACCACGGAATGTCAATCGTTGCAACAGTTGAATGTCAATCAATGCTACAGTTACCAAGCGTATTCAACACGCCCATTCACATCTCTTCGCCTGTTCATCTTCCACACCAAATTCCTAGGCACCTGCTCTCCGCCGGCCACATGATCGACCAAGCCAGGGAGCACCGGCCGGGGGCAATCAGAAATAACCGGCACTCTCAGCCCTGGTCTCGGCCGGCATCACCTCCTTTCCCACATCGGATACCCTTTACGCATCCATGTGGAGGGGGGATATAGTAGGCCTACGAATGATCAAGCCGATGCATCAGAAGAAGCCGACGCAGAAAATTTTTGCAAAATACTTGCGCAGAATATACGCTCAACATACATCGGAGCCCATGCCACGGCATAGACTACGCTGGGGGCAAATTGATAGGGCATATTCTGCACTGCTGACCAAGTCAACATATTGAGCAAGGTCAAGGGTATCCACAGCAAAGTCAACGACTTAAACAGTCTAGCCGATGGAGCCCATCGGCCTGCCAGCCTGGGTCTCGGCATGGCAACCTACCAGCCGGGGCACCTACCCGCGTACTCACATCCAAGAACCCTCGGCATGGAGTCAACCAGGCTCGTCGGCCTGCCATAGGTCCCTCGGCCGAGGGTAGATCGGTCTTTCCACCTAATGAGCCACTTGGCCACTACGTGACAAAAGGTGAATGCCTATAAATACTCCTCAACCTTCATTGAGGAAAGGATCCACAAATTGACCTAATAACCACTATTCGTCTGGTAATATCTTCCTTATCTCTCTACGATACACTCTTAGCCAAGTAACAACGACTTACCTCTCTAAGTTTACTGACTTGAGCGTCGGAGTGAGTACGCTCGGCCAAAGCCGAGCCCTCAGTTTGTTCATCGTTTCAGGAGACCGCAGGAAGGATTCTAGCAAGGACATCATTCTACTAGCTACGAGTGGTATCAAACATCTGCTCTGGATTTACAACCGGAACAGAATTTTTTGGCAAATTGGAGTTAATTAGAAAAATAATTAGGGAGTTGGGGTTCCTTTGAAACTATTTTGCCCCAATGGTGTCCACGTCATCACTTTCATTTTTTTTTTTTTTCCAATTTTTAGGCAAAGTTTCTTAGCGGCTTTGTCTCCTTGTCATTTTTCAGATGATAGATGTCATAAGTTAGCAGCTTCAGTGGTTGTTCATTTCTAGAATAGACTGTCATCTGTGTATGAAGGTGAAAGTTTTTGAACACAGTAGTAAGCCGCTAGGTTTCTTAGCGGCTTTACTATTCACTTTTTTTTACAAAAAAAAAAAAAAAAATTAAGCCGCTAAGAACTAGGAAAAAAGTAAAAACTGATAACGTGGATACCATTGGGCAAAATAGTTTCAAAGGAACCCCGCTCCCTAATTATTTTGCTAATCAACACCTATTTGCCAAAAAATTCTCCTATAACCCCTCATAGTCACGTTATCGATTCCTTAATGGGTGACGCCCAAATTGAGTGTCACCCTTTCACAACCATTCTTTATTGAAGGGTCCCACTCACCCTATATGAGAAGGTGGCGCCCAAATTGAGTGTCACCCGATAACGCCCTTTCATTATTCTTCCTTAATTGAGATAAATACTTTATGGAGTAATATAAAGATCATATGTATGGGTGTAGAGAAGAGAATTACCTCTCCTTACATTACCAATATTGTTTTACGACGAAATGTTTACTGGAATTGAAAAGAGAATTACCTCTCCTAAAAAATCTAGCTCAGAGTCATTTTATGAAATTCACATGGTATCAAATGTCATTATACCCAAAGTGATGAATTAAAATTGGGCCTACTAAATACAGTACAAGGATGTTTTTTCAATTGATTTATCCTATCTTGTCTAATTTCGATTCTTCGTATTGTCTTCCAACTAACGTGCCTCGTATCCAAACCCAGGATTCTAAACATGGGTAGCAAAAAAATATACATTATAATTGTAAAAAAAAATAATATAACTTGCTTTCTGTTAATTATATTGTCATTATTAGAGTTGAATAGCAGAAAATCGACTTCTTAATTAATTTTTTTCGCTTGGGGTAGCGGCGCCGCTGTCTGTTGGTACTAGCTGGGTTCACCCATGCGTATGAGAATTATTTTTAGTATAAAGGGAGTTGTCTTAAAAGCGAATATGATGTCAATCCTATTTATTAAACGAACAACCACAGAGCCTATGTGTCGCTCTGTGGTTGAAAGTCAGCAAGTCAAAGTTCATTTTTGCATTTGCTAGAAATCAGGGGCCACGATCACAATACCATTTAATTAGATTTGCTAAGAGCACATGATTTAATACCTACAAATAATTAAATAGAAAATTACACCAGTTTTTAATAATAAAATTTAAATATACAAATACATATATTAATGTCATATTATAAAGTTGACAGACATAATATTTAGATTTTAGATACAAATTATTAATGTTCTTAAAATACAAAATCGGAGAATATATGGAATATTAATAATAATAATAATATGACATGATAATGTTAACAATTGGTCTCCCTTGTGATGGGTTACCATTTGTGACGGATATTTTGTGAGATAAAATGGTAACAAAATGGGTTAGTGGAGAAAGGGGACCACATGAATAGTGTTGCAGAGAGAGAAAAAGTGGGTACATTGTGAGGTAAAATGGTATCCGTCTTCAGCTTGTGACGGATATGTCATGTCTTCGATGAGAATTTGTGTAATGTTAAATTGAGAAATGTTTTAACTTAAATATCATAAAATGTAAATATATTGCAGTAGTATTTTTGTTAAAGATACTTATAGTAATTCACATTTGTCTCTTAAAAAAATGTAATTCAATATAAGTCTGAAAAATTCAAAACTCATAAAAAATCAAATTTAACATACACTATAGTTGTTATAATTATTACTGAAAAACATAAAATAAAATTTAATAAACTTACATCCAAATTAAAATACATGTTTAAAAAAAATGACTAGAGATTAAGCCATTATTAAAACACCTTAAAATCAAAAGTACATTAAATTAAATTATCTATTAAAGTCAGAGTTCTTATAAATTTAATCGACTACATGCATGATGTATGTACTTACCTAATTGATGAGTGATCAAACGTTTACCATCAAATCAAAATCATCACAATAATCATAACTATTCTAATCAAATACGGAGTATGAAAATACTTAGACTTCATAATAGTGTTTCATATTTTTAGTTGATTGAATATTTTTAGGTAAAATATTTTGATAATGATTTTAAATGTACAAGATGGATCCATTGAGGGAGGGAGAAAAAGCTAAAGAAAATGAATTTTAAATAAATCAATGTAAAAAAGGAAAAAAAAAATAGAAGAGTTGCATGAGGGTGGCGGTGGGATGAAGTAGGGAGTATGGTTATGTATGCAATTATGCAAATAATTACTCAAGTTTTAATTTGGGCTGAAATAGGTGGGGTGGTAGTTTATTTCCCCTTTTTCCAAGTATTTGCGTTAGGTTATGCAGCCTTATGTTCATTATTAGGGGCTTCTTTAATATTTTTGGATTGTTTTAAATTTAGTAGTCATTTTAAGATGGTTAATATTTTTATGTATTAGTCATTTATTTATCTCTGTTTTTGATACAAAGATCAAGAAAATAGCTTTTATTATCATGGAGTGACAAGTAAATAATAAGTTATACGGATTATCAAATAACCTTTTAAAAATATTTCATACATAAAAAGAGGTAATCAAATGCATGAGACACTCATATATGGAAAATGTACACAAATGATCGAGACGGGTTAAGTACTAAATATTAATTTTTTTTTTTGTGTGTGTGTGTTGACCATGAGACAAGAGTATCCCCTACCAACAGCCGGGACAATCTCTTATAAATTTATCGTAAAAAGTTTTAACAAATTGATATAACAATGTAACACGATCTTATGGAGTAGCAATTTATTGTCAACTCCGATTAAAGTATTTAATAGGCAAATAACATAACGTTCTATTTTGATATTTTTTACAAAATATTTTATATTGGTAAACTATTATATTAAAATATGTAATTTTCATTATAAGATCGTTTATATGAGACTCCTGTCTCCTACCAATAAAGCGAAATTATCGGTAGGTCTCATGAGAGACCGTCTCCCACTAATTTAGTGGGAGACATAATAAGGGAAAAAATATTCAGTGGGTCTCTCACCCCATCATGTGAAAGGTCTCTCAATAACCCTATTGAGAGACCGTCTCTCCGGAGTTTTTGTGGCGAAATTATATATTGCTTGATTAAAATTCGTATTTATATTGTTTTTAGTTTTAATGAACGGGTTTTACAACTAATAGTGATAAAATTATTTAAATATACGAAATCAAACTTAAGCTTATATTCCCTTCATCTCGGTGGTTTGTTTGCCTTTGATTTTAGCACAAAAGATCAACGAAAGAGGAGGGGGTCATTACTAGATATCAAGTGAACCAAACTGAGAGTGGATGATTCAATTGTCCATCAAATGTATTACTAAATTAAAAGGCAAATTAATGACAGATATCCCAAAAATAGAATAAGCAAACAAATAGTTTAGTTAAGGTCAAGTCAATTATACAACTAACTACGCCATACCTCTCAATTGTCGTTGAGTAATCGGGTTTATCAGGTACAAGGTCTGTTATACAAGTCAATGTCATAATGCTGGTAAAAAATTCAATCAAACGCTTTTTTTCCTACAATTTTTTAAATTGTAAAATTTATTTAAGAAAAAAAAAATCTTGATTACGGAATAACATCAATATTATAATCATATTCATTACTACTTATACTAAAAGTAGTACAAAACTACGTTATTTTAGTAAGTATTTTTTTTAAATGATACTATATAACTCATATTCCCTTTAATTCAATTGATTGGAAACAATACCTTTACACAAGTTTTTAGGTGGAAGAAAAAGTAAAGGATGTAATCAAAAATTCTCATTTTTGACGGTTAATATCCTACACAGGCTTGTGATGGGTCAATTAAAATTCACAAGGGTAGATAATGAACAAGTCATTGTGACTCCCCAGATACTTTGATTTTGTCGTATAAAACCCACATGGTTAGATAGATCAAATTTACGGAACGGGTCAATTTTGATGACAGGTTAAAACTCTACTAATTTCCGCCTTTGATTTTTTTTTTTTTTATGTAATAAGAGTATGCTTGGAGATGGAAGGAGATAAAAGGAGAAATGAAATAACCATTTAAATCATGTGTTTCTAAACAAATGTCGAGCAATATATATGAACTTACTGAATTTAGAATTTTTAAACACTGAGTAACATCACTTAATATATATATTTTCTTATAAATAATTCCATTAATATTTACATCTTTAAAAGAGCAACCCGTGCAATTTGCACGGGTTTAAAACTAGTAGGTTTAAATCTAAGTCATACTTCGTAACTCATAAATATCACCTCTTACAATTTACCAGTTAATCTAACCGTCATCTATCTTATATTAGATACTCCTTATTAATTAATAGAGCACCCAAGTCCCATCCATATACTACGGACGGAGTATATGTTACGGAGTACTTATAAGTGTCTCACATGAAATTAACAATCCTTTTTTTTTGGTAGCAGTAAAAAAAATGTTGCTTACACTCTACCTACCCAACTCTTGGAGTCGTATTTTATTATTACATTATTAGGATAAGAAATTAAACTATATAGGGTGTTGACAAACAAAATAGGCTTCTTAACGAAACGATCGGGGCTGGTCAATTGAGCGAACATTTCTTTTCTCTTCTTTATCAACGGAGTTTTGGAGGATTACCTGCAACAAGACACACTTACGCTACGAGGACCTAGAAATTTATGGAAGAGAGATACTCTCATCATTTTCACTAGATTATGTTTGTGTATATATATTCATCTTAATAACCTTCCATGTTCTAAGTTATCACAAGTCGATTGACATGATTTTACTCATCATGAGACAATTTCATGCAATAAATTATGCTAGGAAGAATCTCATGTTATAAGAAAGTAGCTTTCGGTCATACCCATAATAATCACCATGCCTATATGTTGGGGTAATTGTTATGGCCTATGGGTAACTTGTTTTGACATGCATGTGAATTAGGGCAACTTGTTTTGACATGCATGTGACAATCTGAGGTTAGATGTGATGTACTGTTGAGGATGTATAATTGAATTGATATGTCGTCGGTAAGCGTCGGAATGGATGAATGATTGTAATTTGTAATTTTGATGTTTTGTAATACTGCTCGTTTTGGTAATGGATGTTTTCTACTTTCTACCCCAACCATATATGACAATCAAGTAACCTATATCGTTTATTTATGATACATTCAACATCTATCATTCCAAAGAAAATATCATCATGTAGATATTAGATTGGTAATGATAAAATTATGACGGAATCAGGATTTATAGTTAGGGGGGCGAAAAATTTCAGCTTAGACAAAAAGATAATGGCATAACGTAAACCTGAAAAAAAAAATTGAAAATTTTAGCTAAAACTTTCGAGTTTTTCCTTGGCCAGCAAGGGCGAAGGCCTAGAGACAATCAGCACTGCATTTTTATTTTTATAAATAAAAACGCTCATAATTTGTAATGAATTGTAGCACAAGCTTGGACAAATTGGCGTATAAAGATTTAGTTTGTTGATGTTCAAGAGTCATGAGCCAATCTACCGGACTGGCTACGTAAGTATCCATTTTTTTCCCAACTAATTAATGTTCAGGAATCAGAGGATGAGTTAGTCATTAGTGGTTAAGGGTGAAATACCACTCGAACCCAAAGCTAGTTGGTTCTCCGACCTCCTTTCAGTTGAAAAGCCAGTTCTTCTAAGCGGGAAGTCCATCCAAGTGGGATTTAGGCTCTCATTTTTGCAACTTTAGTCGAGGCTTTTATTTACCGAGGGTTCGAATCCCTCTTTTTCCAGATCCCGAGGGACGGAGGCTAGGTTAGCGAAAAACACCCCATAGAAACTATCTACCCGGGATTGTTCCTGGAAATTCCGGCCCCCATTGAACCATTTTGTCGATTCCCATAGGCCATAGTAGCGGCGAGTGAAATAAGAGGAGCCAGAAAGTCAGACGAGACGAGCCATTAATCATTACAACAGGTGGCAATTGGAAGTACAAAATCCAATACCAAAAGGTATCATAACCCCACGAGGACTGGGAACCTCACGCCAGATAGCTGGCAGCCAGAAACCCAATCATGTAACCTCCTAGCTGGTAATTTCGTGGTAACTAATCAGACACCTGGTGGCTGGTGCAGGATCCGCAGGCAGCCAGCAGGTAAACTGGCATAAGGAAACACTCGTGACTTCAACCCCATTAGCTGCCACGGCACATCAGAACCTTCAAGAGTCTGGACCTGGCAGCAGTATACGGAATCAACAGGTAGCAGACAGACGAGCTCCAGATTCAGGAAGTCTAACCAACCAGTAGTACTTGGAGCTAAGAGAGATGTTGAGCAGGGTCCCAAGATTGCCACCTCCAATTGAGAAGGCGGCACCCGACAGTTATGCTGACTCACCGTTTGTGGACGCCATATCCGTCATTGTCATGCCAAAGGGATTCACAAATCCAAACATGCCTCTCTTCGATGGCACAATAGATCCCTTTGACCACATGAGCCAGTACAAGCAGAAGATGATGACAGTAACGGCTGCAGGACAAGTAAAGGAAGGCTGCATATGTAAAGGATCCAGATCCACATTGTCAGGGCCAGCACTCCGATGGTTCATAAGCCTACCCAATAGATCAATTTCCACGTTTGCTGACCTAGTAAATGCGTTCACCTAGCAGTTCGCAAGCAGCAGGAAGCCACAGAAGCACGCAGGAGACTTATATAGGATTGTTCAGGGAGCAGGGGAAACCATTGGAGAATACAACGCTAGATTCAACAATTAGAAGGTGGCAGTACGGGAGTGTGATGTCTCGACGGCAGTAGAAGCCTTCAGAAAGGGGCCTTCACCATGACTCCGACCTGTACAAACAGCTAACTATGCACCCTTGCCATAGCTTCGAAGCAGTGCAAGAAAAGGCAGCAACTGCAATCAGATTGGAGGAAGATATCCTTGCCAGAGCCAGCCTGCCTAATACACCAAGCGTATCCAGCACTTCGACCATGGAAAAATCAGGGAGAAAGCAGTCTACCAACAAAAGGGACGAAAGGTATAGGCCATATGGAAAGGGGGTTAACAGAATCGAGGAGAACCAGCAACTCCCTACTTTGGCGGAATATGGGTTCACTACCGGCATTGGAAGAATCTTAAAAGCACTCAGAGAGATGGGGGATGAAGTAAGGTGGCCAAGGCCACCAGTAGAAGAGCAAGCATGGAGAAAAGACAACAAGAAGAAGTGTGAATTTCATCGTGACATTGGGCATAACACTGAAGATAGCTACACACTACGAAGAAAGATCAAGCGCCTGTACGAGTAAGGAGAAGTGAGCCACCTATTACCACGTGGGGGCAAGCAGCAGGATAAGGTAGGTTCCGCAAAACCCGCAACTCCACCCAAGTGCACCAAAATAATAAACGTGATAACAGGCGGCTCAAACATAAGCAGATTAACATATTCAGCAGCCAAAAGGCGTGCTACCGAGACCAAAGGGGATAGGCCAGAGGCTTCTTGCAAAATCTCTCATAGTGATCTATCTGCGGTTGCTTTTGACGAAGGGGATGTACGTGACGAGCAGGAGCACCATGACGCACTCATCATAACCTTGTCAATGGCTAACTACACAGCCAGCATAAAGGTTCTGGTAGATACCGATAGCTTGGTTAACTTGATCATGTTGAAAACCATAGAAAACATGGGATTCAACGAAAAGGACTTACAGAAGAATACCATCCCGTTAGTAGGATTCAGCGGAGAGACAGCCAACTCGTTGGGCGAGATAGTGATCCCAACCTATGTGGGTGGAGTCAACAAACAGGTTAGGTACCTAGTCATAGATGGGCCCTAACTGTGGACATCTTTGCAACTGGGGCAAATGTCTCATCATAATCTATCGCATACATTTGCCTGAAACCTTGAACTACGAGCCTAGCTTTATGTCTTTCAATCGAGCCATCGGGATTGTATTTGGTTTTGTACACCCACTTTCAGCCAATTGCCTTCCTTCTTTGGGGTAGGTCAGTGAGAAGCAAGGTGTTGTCATAAAGAGCCTGCAATTCAAGGTTCATGGCTTGAATCCATTATGTTTCCTTGATGGCCTCTTGATATGTAAAAGGGTCAGGTGTAGTTTGAGCAAAGGTTACATGGCCAGCAAAGGGCTTGGAAACCAGATGCAGTTGAACCATGTAGGCAATTGTGGAGGGTGCCATCACAGGATTGTTCATAACAAAATCTTTTGCCCACTCATGTCCCCTATTTACTAAATGAATAGGCGAAACTCCAACTTTTCCCGCCTAAAACATATTTCCTAGAATAGTGCTTGATATTTTTAGAATATAATATAAGCGTGGACATGATAAGTTATAAAGGGATATAATATTTTGTATTTAAATATTTATAACATTTAATATTTCACATTTTGCATAAATTTATCTCCGATCTTTTCAAGATAAGGAAATTCTTTTTTTTAAAGAACTTAATGATAAAAATTTATTGACTTTTTATGATAAGAAGTTGCAACTAAAAAATATGGTATTAGTAAATATATGTTAAAATTCATTGACTTTTTATGATAAAAATTAGCAGCTAAAAAATATGTTATTAGTAAATATTTGTAAATTAACGTCATTAATTTCTCTGTTAAAAAAACAAAAAAATACTCATTTTATTACTTTCTACGATTTAAATTTTTATTTATATCTTTAATCAAAATACATTAAGGAGAAACATGGAAAATAAGTGAATTGTCAATTTAAATTCTATAAATAATACACTAAAAAATAAAACTCTATAAATACCGTAATAACTCTATAAATACCGCCCATTTATTGTGTGGGATCTAAACTAGTTTCCCTATCACAAAACTAACTCCGATCTATAAACACTACCAAATACCCGGAAAATGTCGTTAAAGTCGACAAATTCAAATTTCTCTCCCCCTTCATTGTTAATAAAATTCTACTTTTAAAATTACATGATAATATATACTCCCTCCAATTTCATTTATTGTTCCTCTTTTCTTTTCCATCCATTTTCCTTATTGTTCCCTCTTTCCTTTTTTGGACAACTTTGTGTGGTCCAAAATCATTTTGACGTGGGGTCATGTATATTATGTGGTCCAAATTGATTCCCTTATTTTTTATGCCAAAAAGAAAAGGGAACAATAAATAAAATTGGAGGGAGTATTTCATTATATTTTAAGAAATCTACATGTGTCCTATATTTTTTTTAATCCCCAATTCAATTTTTTGACACACGAAAGTTAGGACTCTAATCCCAGTGGAACAGATATTGACCCAATGTGATCCGTACGAGAATGGAAATTAGGGGTGTTCAGAATAAACCAAACCGTAATAATCGAACCGCAAAACCGAAAAACTGTCCATTTTTAAGGTTCGATTAACCGAACCGTTTCGACAAAGCGGTTCTTTGAACCGAACCGTTAACTTTATTATGAAAAAGGTTCGGTTAAGGTTCGCAATTTTAGATAATCGGTTAACCGCGAACCGAACCGTTTCACAAAAAATTAAGCAAAAAATTAAAATATTATATTATATAAAAAAATTGTTCGTTCGTTTAATTTTCTTAGTGTATCCAAATTTAAAATTTCTTAAATTGATTAATGCTAAAGTTTAGCTTATTAACTTTATTGTTGGGCATAATATATAATGAAAATTTAATTAAACTATTAGAAAAAATTCCCAAAAATTAATGAAAACTGAAAAAAAAGTAATATAGAACGATTATCGGTTAACCGGTAACCGAACCGCTAATAACCGTTTAAAGTGGTTAACCGAACCGTTTATAACCGTTTCTAACAGTGCGGTTTAGGTTTGGAGTTTTGCCGAACCGAACCGTATGCGAACCGAATTAAATTAGAGGTTCGGTGAACCAAACCGCGAATGAACACTCCTAATGGAAATAGCGCAACTAACTATTGGAAATAAACTCAACTGAAATGAAAATGAGTTAAGGGTAAGTTAAGGACCCGAACTTTGCAATTTTTTTCCATTAAGGACCTCAACGATTATTTTTTTTCGTCAAGGATCTTAACACTAACACCGTTAAGTTTCCGTTATGATTCTAACATTAAAATAGATTTTAACCACCAATATATTTAATGAAAATACTTGTATGTTTTATGTAAACAGATTTTAACAATCAATATATTTTATGAAAATAGTTATATTTTAACAATAAAAAATAATCAAACAAGTGCAGCATACATACCCATTAATCTTTGTAACATAGGAAAAAACCCAAAATGGACAGATTACAGAAGATTAAGCTCCCTCTTGCTTCATACATCAAACTATCCAAGTACCTCCACTGGTTCCCAAGCCGTAGCTTAATGCGTGAACCTAGCCCATAGGTGCTCAATTGGTTAACTTTGTCTTACCATCCAACCGATTTTTGTGATATGATATTTTTATTGTTTATTGTATGTTGAAACAATGTTCGACAACCCATATTATTTAATTTGTGAAGACATAACCTTCATTAATTAGTTTTCTTACTGGTATTTTGGTTGCATCGTAAGCTTAAATGGGTAAAAAATGTCAAGAGAAAATTCAAGTATTTTTGCATAGGAGTTTTTCATTCACGGCCTCATGGTATGCTAATGATGCACGGAAGTCGCTATTGTTGTAAAACCCCGCTTCAATGGAGAAAGATGAAAACTTGTGAAGAGTTAACATGTTAGTGTGGGTTCCTTAATGGGTATGTGTGTTGCTCTTGTTTTATTTAATTTTGTTTGTTAAAATATTATAATATTTTCGTAAAATATATTGGTTGTTAAAATTTATTTTCATAAAATATTTTACCTTATAAAAAATACAAATATTTTCATAAAATATACTCCCTCCTATTCATTTTAACTCTCCTCCTTTCCTTTTTCATCTACTAGTTGTTGCGCCGCGCCCTACCGGGCGCGGAGCCCCAATTCGTGTGAATGTTCTTTCGTTTTTTTAAGGTATATCGTTAGTGTAGTTAGCTTCTAAGAAGGAAACATCTTACTATTTTTAGAAAGATTAGTTATTTATACATATTAGAAAGATTAGTTATTTATACATATTAGACATCAAATAAAACGTGACTAACCACTAATATAATGATTGCGGTAATTGTTTTTAGTTAATGTCCCCGAGTATATGTAATAAAGGAGCAACAACACCCCATATTATTTAGCATAACATATTTTGACCTGAGTTGTACGTCACGTTTTATTCGACCAGTATGAGCGACCCGTTTGACAAGTCTAGTTTCTTCCATAGTTCTTAGTATATTATGCAATAAATCTTTTGTTTTTACTTTTCTCATACGCTTATAATCTTTGCTCCAATTAAACACTAATTAAACAAGTAGATAATGACAACAATTTAACATTCCACCCAAACCATGATCCAAATCATAAATAAATTAATTAAATGTTTTCCAATTAAACCACACTATCTAAACAAAGTTTGTCAAATTACAGTGGCTTAATTTTCTACCAACATTAATCTAGAACTAATTGATCAACCTACGAAAATGTTCGCAAATGCATAATAACAAATAACTTCACTAAGCTACAACACGTACAATAAATAAACTTGAAACCTAGTCCGCTTCACCAACACAAACGTCAGCCGCATGCCCTTTCCTTGCTCCTTGAACCCACGTTACATTTCTTTATAATTGGCCTAAAATTGACATAACAATGTTGCCAATAATGTTGCGTGAATAAAATCAAGTATCAAAAGTTCGATGAAGTTGCATATACTAATTATATACTTTCATATACGTCAGCCCTACCTGCACATAATTGTGAAATTACGTAAGTATTGTGACGGATACTGATACTGCAACATTTTTTTGGAAATTTTGGTAAACTACCTTAGTTATTGTGAGTTACCATGTACTATTTACTAAAGCAAGATTAGATGATTAGAAACCAACTACTTATCAAAAATAGAACTATGGAAAATATAAGAAAGGTAAAAAATGAGAGAGATTAAACCCACGTTATTTTTTCCCAAAGCCGAACCTAATAGTGGTTCTCCCTCTCCTATAACCAGACTTCTCATCCACATCGCAAGGTTAAGAGGCAAATAGTTTGACAATACCTTATGAAGTTCATCAAAGTCATTGAATCAACTTATAGTCAATCAATTGCAGGAGAACTGGAGTGGTAAAACAAACAAAGAAGAAACTTATATCAACTTTTACCTTCTGATATGCCTTCTTCTTAGCTCCTTCAATCACGTTCTGGCAGTGATTCTGCTAAAAGTCGTCTCACCTTTATAATTGACATTTAACAAATTAATGCCATTATCGAGAAAATACGGATAATACAACCAGAAATCTAACCAGGATAGAAATCTAATAAAGGTAGCAAACCATAGGTTTCTAAACTAAGAACATTACAAAGGCAATAAATACTCAATCATCATCTCATCATCTTTATCAACATGTCGTTTAAATGTAAAGAAGGAGAGTTTCTCATTACAAAATAATGAGAACAAAGAAGAGTTACTACACAGGTATAACAAAAGCAAATATCATCCATTATACACTATAACCTATACACAACTCTCAAACAACACTATAGCAACAACCACAAATTTCCAGATTCACTTCTCCACACATCGCACCCTATTATAAGGGGAATGACACGGTACAACTTCCACTTTATCACCATACAACAATACTCGATGACAAGAATGATAAGATTGCTGGCATTTTGGTAACATGCATGATTATTTAATCCCCTAATAAGTTTGTCTCTTCCTAGATGAGTCAAGTTTTCCTTTGTAAGACCTACACCTCCATCTCCTCTAGTCCTCCTCTAAAATTTGACTCTTAAAAGCTATTTTTTAAAAAAAAAAAACTCACAATATTGCTAAAAACTCTTAATTTTAATCATCCAAAAGGCCAACATCATTCTCATCATTCTCCCTTGTTATGAAATTTTTTACTTTAAAGCAAGCTAAAGGTCGACATATTTCTCATAATTCAACCATCCCCCTCCTGCTCCTCCTCCGTGCCCCCTTCACTTTCCACTTTCTCTTTACCTCCTCAGCCTCCTCCCCTATCCCCTTCTAGTCCTCAGCCTCTTTTCATTTCTCCTCCCTCATATCCTCCTCATCTCCTCCTCCCTCCTTCTCTTCCTTGTCTTACTTTCCTTTCCTTTTCCCCTCCGTCTCCTCCTCCACTCTTACTCGAATGGATCACCAACCATGTAGGCAGAAACAAGCCTACCTATGAGTGCCATGTCCATCATAAGAAAAACCCCAACAACATCTCCCATTTACATTTGAAATAATGCTTTAAGTCCTTGCTACATAGAAAGACTGAAGAAATGGAATGATTCACATAAACACATACCTTCCTATTTTGAGAAAAATGGGATGATTCATATAAACATGTGTGAAATCTAAGATAAATGAACCCAGTTAGTTTATCTAAACATGCATCATAACCAATTTCTAAATTGTAATCCATGGAAAACAACAAAGTAAGTTAGTAGACACGCAACAACATGTAAAAGTGGAAGGGATAGAATTTTAGAGGTGTATCACAAAATCTAACTGCAATTTGTGTGTACGATGCCAGGGATGAAAACAGGCCTTATCGGACACAAAACAGGGCATGCCAATGTATCTAAGTCGCTAACATTAGTAATAATCTTTTTTTTTTAAAAAAATTTCAGATCCGCTTTTAGAAATTTGGCAGATATCTAGACAAGAAAACATCTTTAGTCGAGGAACAAGATCACAAATCTATTTCCTATTCCAATTGGTATTAGCTGAAACGGACAAATGCAGAACAAGCACGAAGTAGATAAAAACCGAGATTTCAGACAGATAGTTACCTCCTACTACACTCGTCATTCCAAACGAGATACACAAACACAGTAGAGTCAATCCAAAGAAGGTTCTCCATAGATCTCAGCACAAGCTCTAGCTCCGGAACTCTACATCATCTTCAGACATCATCCCTGCCACAGAAATCAATTTGAAGATCAATACAATAACTCATGTGAGTATGTCATTATTACCACCCACAGCAAAAGCACCACCTACAGTAAAAAAGCACTATTATGAGCGTACCAACCCCATACTCCCGACCACTAACTCATTTTTATAAACACGAAACATCATCCCAAAATGATACTTCCTCCATTCAACTCCACTCTACCACTTTCTTTTTTCACGTTTGCCAACGCATGTTTTACGCGTTAAATATCGTTGGCTACGTATTTTCAAAAATTATAAAAGTAAGATATTTTTAATGTACTCGTAAAGACGAATCAAACAAGATCCTACATGAATATATTTTCACTTACGTATCGAAAGAAAATTGAAATTGAATACACTTTTATGAATAGTGTAAAAAAATGATATTGGTAGAGTGGAGTTGAATGGAGGAAGTACAAGGTAGAATAACGTAAACTTTTAGTTGACTATGAACAAAATGTTTAGCAAGATCAACAGCTTTTGAAATCGTAAACGTATCAAATTCATCCTCTAGTTTTCAATTTGAATCTCCCCGGAACAAAATAAAACCTTTACATCTCCAAAATAGGCAAATAGTGATATTTTCTAGTTGGACCAATTTAAGATAAATCGGGTTTCGAGTCATGCTTAGGATTTTCTATGGGGTCTGATATCGAGCTTATCAAAGTTAACCAGTCTAGCAATAAAAGTCAAATACCATTTTCAAAATAACATACTAAAATGTGGGTTTTTTGTTTTAAATTCTTTTGCAATAACGGAAATAACAAAATAACTTGTTAATTTTTTATAAGAAAATATACCCACTTGAGCATAACAAATGAACCAAAACCCTGATACCATTCTCGAAACATCAGACATGAATCAAAATTCCTTGCCAACCCAGATAAAAAACCGTTAAGATTTAAATGTTGCAAATTAACTGGCGCCTGCAGCAAGGCGTGCATTTCAGGAATCTAAAACCATTTACGGCAACTATTTAGATAAAAGACGTGACTCACGTGAGAATGTCATTGAGGCGAGAGGTGGCGAACATTAAAAATAAAAACCACTGCCCTCGCCCGCCTTATTAACACCCCTAATAAAGATTAATCACTGCAATCATGCACCAAGCCATCAAGAGGTGCTTACCTTTATAAAAATCGAGTTTATTAGCCCAGCTTCAAATAAGTGAGTCGTTATTCGTTAAGCGAGAAGGTTATGAAAATGAAAAGTTAGAAACACTTATAGTTCACAACCCACCAACCTACGTTATCCTCAAATATTGTAGGTTATAAGTCTAAGCAGATTATGCGAAAAGTATTTAGATATCACATATCATCCATTCCATCCTTTCTCGACCCCTTAGTCCATAGCTGTATCCCTCTCTTATGGCTTTTCTACATATATTCATCCTTTCCCGACCCTCCTTCCCTTCGCTCTTCATTCCTTTCTTCATCCTTCCCTCCTCTCTCTACTTCTCCTTCTGCTTTAATTAGCTTTTTTATAAACTCTATAGGACCGGTTATTTAAAGAAAACATGTATTCTGAAAGTGACGTACGTTATAATAGTGTTAAAAGGAACTTACATAATTGAGAACTGAATAGAAGAAGAACAATATCGTGTAGATATTTTGTAGCAATAGCCTCCCCTAATACCAGCTGGTGGACTCTCCTCAATGTAATAGAGAACTAAATAGAAGAAGAACAATATCAACAAGCTAAATAACAATGGTTTTCCAATGGCAAAAGCATGTAAATCATAGATGATAAGGGTAATTGAATAGGTGGTGGAGAATACCCATATAGAAGTGATCAGTGTGTGGGTTATCAATTAGCTTAATAAGAATGACTATATGAGGGTGGCTCACAATTCTCATAATTAGCACCTGCATGCAATTGGAAAAAATATTAAGATGTTGAAAATAAGTACCTAATATGTAGCTCGATGGACAAAAGAAGCGCCTTGCTCCATGGCGAGTGTCATATAAAGCTTATCCCATATAGATACCATATCCAATTACAACAATGGTACACAAACACGGTTGCCGAAAGAAAAGGTGAGATGCATTATCTACGACATTTATTAAGTAAATAAGCTAAAAAAGGACACTTTAAAACGTTCACATCAATGCTTGGCAATGGCTTATATTTTCAAAGTCTTGGGAAAAAAATCAAATGAGAAATTCATAGGTGAAGAAATTAAAGGATATTCTAAAAAAAACACTGGATGGCTGTTGAAATGAGAAGGATATAAGGCTGACTACTAAGTCCATCATTTCAAGCAAAAGGCAACCTCACTCAGCAGAATCAAACGCTGGGCATACCTCATAAACCATACGGTGTTCTAAATTCCAATTCAACACTAAGCCTATATATTAACAATAGTAATCGTAATAATAATAACGGTAATAACAACAAAGACAATCGCAATAGTGATATGGTGGCAACGGCAAAACTAATAATAACAACAAAACCCACACGGCGACAGATAAGGTAGCACAACAACCAGACTGCACATGAAATGATTAATTCACAATTCCTTATTTCTAAACTAAAATCTGAAGACGGAAATCACAGTAGACCAAACGTAACAACACGTTAACAACATAACAATTAATTATAACGGGTAAAGAACACAATAAATCTGAAATAATCAAGAAAGAAAAGTAAATTGGTATTAGAAGTAAATACCTAGGTTTTGCTGAGGGAGGTCGACTGTTGTGCGAGAAACCAAAGACGGATCGAATAAGCGGTAAAGTGGAATGGCGGGGGTAAAGAACGATTGTGGGTTGTGAGTTAAAGGAGAAATGGAGGGAGGAGATATTTAAGGAGAATCTAACGGTAGGAGGGTGACTTGCTTCCCTACTATTCATTGATAATAGGTTAAGGTATAACATCTTCAAGCTTCATTCAAATTGTCCCATCTGATTCAGAAGGAATAAAAAAATTCTTTACGACCAAACATCTTCAAGCTCCATATGACAACAAAGGGGATAAGAAAGAAATCGTACTTAAAACCCGAAACTAAACGAAATCGAAACTAATAAAAATGGAGAAATGAATTACCATGTGAGGAGGGAGATAAGTCGAGAGTAGAAAGTGGTACGTGGGTGGAGGGAATGAGTGATCCAAAGAAGATGGAAAGCCCAAAAAACAAAGAAAAAAAAAACAGACCAGAACTTAAGCATGGCGGAAGTCCATTGTAAGCACAATAATTTGAGAAATTGAATGTTTAGACTTACGTTGCGGATGAGTGATCTTTTATCGGAATGAAAGCCAAACCATCTATAACTCACCACCATCATGTTTTGACCTAGAGGAACCAAGAAACATCCACATAAACAATTGTTAAAAATCTAAGATATTAAAAGAGAACAAATTTGGTTATAAGTAAACCATAAGGTATAATAAACAGATCTTACCTAATATAAGAACACCTTTTCAATGTACACGACTCGTATCACCAAAGGCGCCTCTTGTTGTTGCAATTACCACCTTTATAGTCCATTAACAACAAATTCAATTAGAAGAACATAACTTTAAACAATAAGAATTATCCAAAGCTACTTTTTTCGCAGATTCGATATCAGTAGAAGGAGCCGCATCTACCTACAACAAAAAACAAAAACAAAAACAACATAAAAAACGTGAAAAAGATAGAAACTTTATTACTGAGAACCATTCCAATCTGGGTTTCATCTGATTTTGAAACCCAGATTGGAGCTGTAGCGTTCACTCCACAGCCCGCAAAACTGCAACCACAACATCGACAATCTAAAATATATAAAATCAATAAAAGGAAGTAAACAGTTCTGAATGGATCACCTATTAATTGCAGGGGAAGTGGTAAACCTAAAACCCTAGGGAATCCAGAGTCGACACAAATAACAGGGAGACATTCCAAACAAATGGAAGATTGTCCTGCATATGAACACGTCTAAACTTTAAGTCACCAACCCAAAAAACCAGGATCAAAAAAGTAAACGATAAGACGGAGAAACGCAAAAGGAAATACGTAAAACAAAACTAATTAGGTTTAGAATCAATACTTCTTGTGCTAAGCTCAAGCTCTCACTCCGCAGCCCGAGAATCCTGCACCCACAACAAAAGAAATCAACATATATAAAAGCAACTAAATTATGTTAACAGAAAGAGCTAATTGAAATTGATGCCAAAAATCTTGTTGTAAATGCAATTGTTGTACATATCTATAACCTGAACTCCAGGCCGACTTTTGTAGCCCTTAAAAACAAGTTTAACAACTCCCGAAACAACTGCAACAACACCCACCAAAAACTAAGTTATAAACCTCGCAAAGAAACATACAAACAGAGTATTAGTACGGTATAACCCTAACCAAACAAAAAAAATAAACAATAAGGAGCTGAAAGAAAAAAAAGTTCAAAACTCGCATTGGCATACACACAAAAAAAACCACTCAAAATGGTGGACATCCTAAAATTTAACAGGGCACACCACCGAAACACAAAAAAAATAAAGAAAGCCTAAAAGTGAGACACTGAAATCAAACAAACTACTTAAATTCAATAGGGCACCAACCTAATATATGAGGAAATAAACCTTGAAAACGAACAAAAAACCTAGAAAACGAAGATAAAAATCAAATTACTAAACAAAAAAAACCATTAAAAAAAAAACAGCGAAAAGAAGAAAGACGGTGAAAAGAAAAGGTTAACACTAAAAGGATTTAAGATTAGGATTAAATACCTAGGTAGTGTTAGAGTTGTCAACTCCTACTACAATTTCTATTCACAACAACTGCAACTCTAATTTCTAAAGTTCACAACAAACCTGAAAAGCATGATATAATATGATTGTAAAGATTACAAATAACTTACAATTCACTGTTAATAAATCGTTTTAAACACCTCATAATACAATCTGAATAAATCATTTTAAAACCCCATAATACAATGGGAAAAGATCGTTTTTAAAACCCAAGAATACTAATAGGATTAACACTTGAAAATGACCTTAACAACATCCTAATCAAATTGAAACCTCCAAATAAAAAAATAAATTAGAGACTTGAGGAGGAATGATAGCAGATCGTAAAAAAACCAAGAAATTCATAGATGCGAAACATTTTAAAAAAAGAAAAAGGGAATTTAGAATCACAGCACATACCTTTGAGGAGATTTACGATCAAGGTTGCTAGGTTTTGCGAGAGCATTTACGGAGTGAGATGACATACAAATTCAACAGAATGTAAAGCGCTGATTCACAAAAATTAAACTAAATGAGCAATCTAGGTACGTAGGGATTGAAATTAACATCTGAAATAAATTTAGAGGAATTCAGATATAAGATGAAGATAATTAATCAAAACGCCGAAGTGAAAGGGAAAAATGTGATTATACCAGATTTGTAGCGAAGGATTGCGCAGTCGAGGAGATTAAAATTGAATCATAACCTCGGGGGCGCGGAGAACAAGTTTGGTTATAAGTAAACCAAGTGACCCGGAACATCATTTCAGTTTTTTTTTTTTAGTGGTTATAAGTAAACTATATACTTGCAATTGCAGTATAGTGAAGGGCTCGGCTATCTCTAGTGTAATCAACTTAGATACATTCATAAGTGAAAGAGCACCTACCATATTGTGAGAGAAAAGCAGGAAGCGAATTTGCCCACGAGTGAGTAGCGACCATCAACAATTACTGCACCCTAAGCTCATAAAAATATCACCATTAACCATAGAAGGGAGAAAAATTAGCAAACTAATCACAACTTATATCAAAACCAACAAGGCATAACCAAATAACATTAATATAACTACTATGATAAATAAAAAGCATCCGATAATAACACGAATAACAGCAAGAAAATAATACTCATGTAGTCAAAGACTCAGAGATGATGACACATCTTGAAAATTAGAGGGCCCTCTTACATGAGACAGCATATCCATCGAAGAGTAGTACAAAACCTGATAAAGCAACAAAAATAAAACTCGGTAAATCAAAAAAAAAAAAAAAAAAAGTCAAAACACACATATCCACCAACATATACGAGGAATTGATAACTGAACTGGCCAATTTGTGATTGAATAGAGCAACACAAAAAATCGTTAGGAGGCTAAAGGGGGTAACTAAGTAACAAGCTTACAAATGAGAGAACATCTTTAAGGAAAACCACCTTAAAAAATGCCAATCCCAAAACGAGAATCTGCAAATATCAGCAACAATAACCACAACACTAATTATAACCGCAGTTAAAAACAAAACAAAGAGATCAGAAATATCAAAATCACAAAATCCACATTAACAAAAGCAATACATGGCCATTGGCCGCTAAATCGCTAACCTTTTAGGAGAACTAAACACATCACCATCTCCAAGCTCCTGGCCACAACTCTAGCCCCACAAAATAACCATTTCAGAAATCGGCGCAATAATAAATAGACAAATGAACAAAGAGTGAACAGATGAACACATGAACAAGCTTGTTCGTTTCTGGACCGGCACAATAAATACAGATAACCATTATTTTCCAAAACTCTAACCCCACAAAATAACCATTTCAAAATTGGGCACGATTTCAGAAATGGTTATTTCAGAGTGAACAGATGAACAAGCTAAAGTTGTGGGAACGATAAATGTAAAAAATGGAATTCAGGAGAAATACCTTTAAGAGGATTTTCAATGTTCCGATTTCAGTTAGAGCTGCAAGGGTTTGAGAAGGAGTACTATTGTGCGCAGTTCATCGAGCGGTTGTGCGACATCGATATCTTCGTGAAACTACTAAACCCATTGAAGTTGCGAAGAAAGGTTAGACATCCAGGAATTGGTGAATCAATCAGAAGGGACTTTGCTATAATAAACAACGCAATTGCAAAAGTTTCAACATTTATACCGCATTGAAATGGTTGAGATTAGATGAAAGTGTCCAAAGAATTTTCCGTTTTCATGTTGTCTCAAGTTGACCTAGCCAGGGAAGCGGCTCATTTGAATCGTTTTATACATAATTTTCGGAGATGGAGGGATGTTTCTTTCCCAAAGCCTCTCTATCCGCTTGTGCATCCGCAGTTTGGTGGAAACTTTTGAACACGGGGAAAGTGTAATCGATTAAATATATAGTTTTGAGTAGTAAATGATTGCATTAAAGAAGCCAAATATCACACGTTAGATAGGAATTAGAAACCTATATGAGAATAATTTATCATACCTGGGCAATAGTACACTCACAAAGTCGTTTAAAACCCTCTAGTAGATACTGATCTGCAGCTCTAAGCAAGTCTTGCGCAATATCCAAACCGGCATTCACCGAGCACAGTATAGATATATCTCGCATATTGACAATACAAAGATAAGTGGAACTGGTTGACTCGCATACATCAACGCCCGAACACAAACAAATAGAGAGATGAATGCATACAGGTCTATAGACGCCAAAAGCTTAGTACCACGAGTTTAAAACTGCACTTGCGCACCTTGGCACTCATGCTCTTCTGAACAAAAACAACAATGAAAACAATCAATCAATAGTACTAAAGAAGGGGAAATCAACAAACCCTAATTTTTAAAGATCGCCTAATTCAACTACAACAATATAATTATCAATAAATCGGATCAAATAGAATTAAACTGAACAAAAACAACAATGAAAACAATCAACTCAATTCAGTTCTGTTCAGCATTAAACACAACCAGATCACAACATAATTAGCAACATAAAATATGATAAGTATAATATCTAAATCATCGTTCAAATCAATCAGAACACAATTAGAAAACATACCTTCAAAGACAAAGCTGATCATAAACCCCAATCGAAACCAATGAAATCATGATACCTAACAATGCCGACATCAAATCGAAACAACAACAAAAAAGCAACGCACATCTCATAATAAGAATAAGATATGAAGAAGCAAATATCTCTGGTGAGAAACTCCCTGGAGAGATCTCCTTGCTAGAGTTGTTACCATCATAAAAGGAACATCAAAAGCCAGAGGCATTGATGAATTATTGAGGAGTGAGGAGGAGTAAGCTGAAAAGGAGTGGATGAGAGTGGTATGTCGTAAAGGAGTGGTTAGGAAGTAAAAGAGAAATGGAGGGCTGTGATCAGAAGGTGAAATCCAATGGCAGAGGGGAAGCTTGAGGTAAAACTATTCATAGCTACAGTTATTTCAAGTATAAACTTTTATAGGTGTTAAGGATTCATATAACTCTCCCTCTTTCCTTATTTAGTAAAGTTTTATACTTATTTTAATCGCTTTATCCCACAACAATACCTCACAATACTCATACTTTATCTTATTTTAATAACCTTACCCCACAACAATACTTATTTTAATCATCTTACCCCACAATAATACATTCTCTCTCTCCAATTACCTTACACCACCACAATACTTTACAATAAAATAATCATCCCCTTAATTTGCGTGCCCTTTTGAAAGGGGAGAGTTGATTATTAAAATTTATTTTAACGTTAGAAACATAACGGTGTTAGTGTTAAGGTCCTTAACGGAAAAAAAATTGCAAAGTTCGGGTCCTTATCTTACTCTTAACTCAAATGAAAACTAAATGCAACCCTATCAAATAGAACGGATGTAAACTGAAATAAATCAAATTGAATGATTCATTTACCATGTCAAATTATAATTTTAAAATTTATTTACATGATTAAGGTGATTATAATAGTGTAAGAAACAAATGATCAGTCAAATAATAATTTTATAATTTAAATACATGAAAAACGTGAATCGGTGCATGGACCTACTAATAATTGTAGTAGACCTACTAATAATTGTAGAAATATTTTGCCTTATAAAATATACAAATATTTTCATAAAATATACTCCCTCCTATTCATTTTAACTCTCCCCCTTTCCTTTTTCATCTATTCATATAACTCTCCCTCTTTCCTTATTTAGTAATGTTTTATACTTATTTTAATCACTTTATCCCACAACAATACCCCACAATACTCATACTTTATCTTATTTTAGTAACGTTACCTCACAACAATACTTATTTTAATCATCTTACCCCACAATAATACATTCTCTCTCTCCATTTACCTTACACCACCACAATACTTTACAATAAAATAATCATCCCCTTAATTTGCGTGCCCTTTTGAAAGGAGAGAGTTAAAATGAATAGGAGGGAGTATTGGTTATTAAAAATTATTTTAACGTTAGAAACATAACGGTGTCAGTGTTAAGGTCCTTAACGAAAAAAAATTGCAAAGTTCGGGTCCTTATCTTACTCTTAACTCAAATGAAAACTAAATGCAACCCTATCAAATAGAACGGATGTAAACTGAAATAAATCAAATTGAATGATTCATTTACCATGTCAAATTATAATTTTAAAATTTATTTACATGATTAAGGTGATTATAATAGTGTAAGAAACAAATGATCAGTCAAATAATAATTTTATAATTTAAATACATGAATAACGTGAATCGGTGCATGGACCTACTAATAATTGTAGTAGAAATATATATATAAAAAAAAAAAAAAAAAAAAAAAGCGAGAGAAAAAGAGACGGCATTGGCGGCATGGCTATAAAAAGGGAGTGAAACTTGGTATTAAAACACACCAAAAATCAAAAAGCAAATTAAAAACAATAAAATAATTAATTAATCAAGCTGCTATACTAGTTGGTAGTATGGAGATGAAGAATATGAATAAGGTGGTAAGTGTGATGGCTATCGTGCTCATCCTGGTAGTGCTAGCCACGACCCCTGAACCCGCTACCGCTGTTCGTCAACCAATGATTCCACTCTTTGATATTATGCTTGATACCTATAATACCTATACCCGCCCTCTCACTTGCTTGAAATTGTTTAGTCCGTGCACTTCTGTCGGGCAATGTTGCAATGGTTGTGCTTGCTCCAAACATCATTTCGGTGACACCCAACACTTCTGCCTTAACCCTACTCCTTATCCTACTTGTCCAAAGAATTAAAAGATCATCATCGATCAATGCAATCAACAATTGATGATTATCCGTATGTATGAAGACATCAAGTGGTTCGTCCATGCACCTGTTTCCTTTTATTTTGTGTTTTAAGCATTATTGTTGTTGTTGTTGTTGAGTGACCATGTATGCTGTCTCCTCTTGTTATTTTGTTTCAATAAAACTTGGTGTTATTTTATTTGAATCCTCTATTTACGTAGCTTACGAACGAATCGCTCTCATGGATGAATCCTCTACTCACTACTCGTGTGTATATAAAACATTAAATGAAGCTATGAATCGCTCTCATGGATGAATCATCTACTTACCGTTGAGTTTATTGATCCGGTACTTAAGAGGGGGAGAAGGTGAATTAAGTATCATTTTTAAAAAAAATTGAACTTTAATGCGAAAGGATAGTTCTCGTTCGTTACTGAAACAGTGCACATGTGAATTGAACAGTCTCGGTGACTGTTCTAACAATAAGAATTGTGTTGTACTGTTCTGTTCGTATGCGTGAAACAAGATCAATAAGAATGAACGAGAAATAAAACAAATAAAGAGAAAAGGCACGAGACACAAGATTTTTAACGTGGTTCGACCTATTCTCTAAAGTTCTACGTCCACCCTCTGTCTTATTAATATTTTCTTTATAACCAAACCCGATTACAAAGAAAACCCCCACGATCAACCCCGATCGTGCGACTCGAGTACAACCATATACCCCAAAAACACTCTCACACAAAATGAAGATTACAACACAATTTGTCTCCTTATATGGTTCAATGAATTAGAACAATGGAGAACAAAATTAACCTTATGAATATAAGAATTTAAGCACTCAATAATGGTTCAAGAACACGGCTTGAAGAATTTTGCAAACTAAGTTAAAGTTTCCAATTGAAAGAAATGATTTGCAAAATAACTTTGAAACTTACGTGAAAAGTTTTGCCAAAATAATAAAGACTTACTCAATCATCCATACGCTGGTTTCATAGGAAAAGATGGTTGGTATCTTATTCCTACGAAGTATATTTTAGGAAATAAATAATCTTCAAATAATATCATATCATAAAATATTTCACAAAAGATTATGTCTTCTTTTCCAAGGCAATTTCTTAACTAAATTAGAAGATAGTATTTTCCACAAGATAAGAAACACTACGCCAAATAAGACATCCAATAACGGTCAAATAATGCAATTATCGTTATTAAATAGAAACACGTAACCGTTATTGCAACGATTGTTGTTAAATATGTACCACGGTTGTATGACCGTTATATAACATCAATAACGGATCTCTAACACCGTTATCACTACTCAATAACCGTTATAAAACTGTTGTTAATTATGTTTATGGCAACGAGTATACTTTTAAGAAACCGTTATTAGATATATATTAATAACGGTTTCAAACCCGTTGTCCTAGTTTACTATTGACAATGGTTTAGTGTGGTTCCAAAACCGTTGTTAAATATTATCTATGATAACGGTTCATTTCGTTATCTTATTTAATTAAATGTCAATATTTAACAACGGTTTTATTGCGTGATAAACCGTTGTTATATTTATCAATTGATGAAACTTTGACAACGGTTCTTCTTAAATAAACCGTTGTTAACATTTTGAAGTCGACAAAGGTTATCGTTCGTTATCTTATATTTTTGGCGGTTTGAATGGGGAGGGAAAAGATGTCAACGGTTATTTATCTAAATAAAACCGTTGTCAAATAATTGTTTGCAACGGCTTGTTTTTAACCGTTTTCGTTTTTAATTTTTTTTTTTTCCTTTTTTTTTTTAAAAAAAAATTAGCTTTTTCTAGCAAAATTTTCTTTGAAATGCTATCAACGCTTTCTTTGAATGCTATTTTTCGATTCTTTGCTTGAAAATAGCATTCCAAAGAGTTGTGCGATCAAAAAGTTCAATCCTACATCAAAATATTACACCCCATAATCAATTAAACTCAGTTTCAAAACAGTACAAACAGGATGATTAAAAGCCAAAACACAACTTCCTCAAAAAAAAAAGCCAATACACAATGGCGCTCTCTCTCTACACACACACACACACACACACACACACACACACACACACAGAGAGAGAGAGACACACACGTACATAAAGCATAAGCAAACTACTGAGACTCTGTCAAGAATAATAATAAGAATATTCCTTGTAATTTTATTTAATGTATTGGTTGGTTGTAAATAGATAGGAATTAGAATGTGAATAGGTGTAAAATCAAGAGGTGTGAAGCATTGTATATAATACCCATGTAACTACTTTATTTCTGATTTGAGAAAACTATAACATCATTTATCATTCTTCATTCTTTCACATGGTATCTCGAGCATAAACAAAGATCCATTAAAAAAAAAAAAAAAAAAAAAAAAAAAAAAAAAAAAAAAATCTCAGAATTCAATCAACGAAAAAGATCATCAAGATGACCGGTGACAAATTGAAAGGAGGAGGGAGCGGTCCTAAGACAATTCCCATGACATCTCCATTGTACTTACATCCATCCGATAGCCCTAGTTTGAACGTCACACAAATCATTTTTGACGGGACAAACTATGATATGTGGGCTGAGGCGGTAAAAAACGGACTGGATGCTAAGAATAAATTGGGTTTCATAGAAGGAACCGTCAAGAAACCGTCAAGTAGCGAGGAGGACGATAACTTAGAGGTTGTGGCATGGCGTCGATGTAACGCAATGCTACGGGCATGGCTTCGGAATGTAATTGATCCGAAGTTACATCCGAGTATCACCTTTTCTCAATCTATTGAAGAAATCTGGGAAGAATTAAGAGGGCGATACTCGGCCGGAAATGCTCCTAGGATTCATCAACTCAAAAGTGAATTGAATGAATGTAAACAAGGGAAGGAGACGGTTGTAGAGTATTATACTAAATTAAAAATTATTTGGGATGAATTAGCCAAATATAGCAAAATTAAGGATTGCAATTGTGGGGCGGCAGCATCCATCGCAAAAGAAAATGAGGAAGAAAAAGTTCATCAGTTTTTAATCGGGTTAGATGCAAAAATCTATGGCCAAGTTAGAACAAATTTACTTATGGATGATCCAATTGTCTCATTAAATCGGGCATATGCTATTGTCTTACGAGAGGAATCTCATTCCTCCGTTACTCAAATGAAAGAAGAACGGATGGATGCGGCCATGACAGTGAAGGTCAATAATGGAAGAGACAAAGGCAAATACCCAAGGGATGAAGAAGACGAGTCAGATAGACCGCCTCCACCTCGCTGCAATTATTGCGGAAAATATTATCATACGGAAGAAAATTGCTATGATAAACATGGATATGATGAAGTGAAAGCAAGGGAACGTGGTCGTGGTCGCAGAGGCCGTGGAAGTGGAAGCCGCGGCAGAGGACGCGGTCGTGGGCAGCATCAAGCACACGCCGTGACAGGGGTGAACAAAACAGAGGAACAAGGAACATCTAATATTCCGTTTACAGCAGATGAAATAAACAGGTTAAAGATTTTGTTGAAAACCAGTCCCGACGGAAACGAAAAACTCCAAGGTATGAAAATTACTGTAAATTGTGAATGGTTAATCGATAGCGGAGCCTCACATCATATGACGGGAAAACGTGCACTTTTGAAAAATATATGGGCAGAAGAAACTTCCACTGTTAGTTTTCCTGATGGAAGGCATGTTGAGGCAACGATACACGGCGAAATTCGATTAAGCGATAAATTTATTTTAAAGGATGTGTTGTTTGTTCCCTCACTCACATGCGACCTTATTTCAGTTCAACAATTAATTCACGAGAACAATTGTTTAATAACTTTTTATCCGGATTATTGTGACATGCAGGACCGGACTATGAAGACGATGATTGGACGCGGTGAGCATAGAGGAGGGGTGTATTATTATCAACAAAATAAAGATGAAATGGCAGGAAGGATAATAAGTACTCGTGAGAACAAGTTGTGGCACCGAAGGGTAGGACATCCCTCGAAAAATATTTTTTCTAGTTTTTCGAATTTAGTTGGACGGAATTTATTTTGGAATTTGGATGATTTATGTGATTCTTGTTGCCGGGCAAAACAATCCCGATCTTCTTTCAAAATTAATACTACTAGTCGATGTGATATTTTATTTGGGCTTATACATTGTGATCTATGGGGGCCTTACAAAGTACCTAGCCTAACCCGTGCCCATTATTTTCTCACCATAGTCGATGATCATAGTCGGGGAGTATGGGTTTATTTAATGAAAGACAAGAGTGAGGCTGGAGAGTACATGAAAATTTTTTGCCAAATGGTAAAGAACCAATTTGACAAATGTGTGAAAATTATACAAAGTGACAATGGGACGGAATTGTTAGCCGGACCTATGCAAAATTACTATGAAGAAAGTGGCATATTATTTCGCACTAGTAATGTAGCAACACCCCAACAAAACAGTAGAGTTGAAAGGAAACACCGACATATACTTGAGAAGGCTCGGGCTTTACGTTTTGAGGCTAATTTACCATTGTATTTTTGGGGAGAATGTATAACAACCGCTGCGTACTTGATAAATCGAACACCTACTCCTTTACTTAATGGAAAGACTCCTTTTGAAGTCATATATCTAAAACAACCCAAACTAGACAACTTACGGGTATTAGGTTGTTTATGTTATGTTCACAATAAAGACCGCACCAAAGACAAGTTTGGAGAACGGGGTACCCGGTGTGTATTTATCGGATATCCAAATAGCAAGAAAGGATGGAAGGTTTATGACTTACGAGAGAAACGAGTTTTTGTTTCACGAGATATATTATTTTATGAAAACATATATCCTTATCATACATGTAGTCCCAATGATACATCCCAAGTTGAATTAGACAGACATATCCAAACTATACCATCTTTTATTGATTACAATAATTCCCATTCGGATCACGACGTAAGAGGGAGTAATGAATCAGGGATTAAAACAGGGGATCATGGCGTAAGGATAGGTTGTGAACATGGAATTGAAAATAGTGGGACAAGTGATAATAATGGTGAAATCGAAATAGAAATAGAAAAAGATAATGATGGTGAAATCGAAACAGAAACAACAAAAGATATCGCTGTAACTGGGTCGCAAGCCGAGGAACGGACGATGGGTCGAGGTGCGCGAGAAAAGTTTGAACCGGCATGGAAGAAGGATTATTACTGCAAGTCCACACGTGTAATTACCCCAAATCAACATGCTCACTCCGAACAGTCATCGTTTGCCCGGTCAGGTACACGATATCCCATTGATAATTACGTTATTAATAACTGTTTTTCAACTACTCACAAGGCTTTCCTAGCTAGTATTGATAAAGAAACAGAACCTACAAATTACCAAATAGCCGTGAAGGAAAAGAAGTGGAGGGAAGCCATGAGTAAGGAAATAGAAGCTTTGGAGAAAAACAAGACATGGAAAATCATGCCATTGCCAAAAGGAAAGAAACCTATTGGATGCAAATGGGTGTATAAAATTAAATACAAAGCCAATGGGAATGTGGAGAGATATAAAGCTCGTTTGGTGGCTCAAGGATTTACGCAAGTAGAGGGAGTCGATTTTCATGAAACTTATGCGCCGGTAGCAAAAATGACGAGTGTAAGGTGTATGTTGGCAGTAGCTGTGGCAAAAGGATGGCATATAGAACAACTCGATGTGGACAACGCATTTTTGCACGGAGATCTCGAGGAAGAGGTGTATATGAGAATACCCCAAGGGTTCGAAAAAGGGACAGAAACGAAGGTATGCAAATTGCTTAAATCTATTTACGGTTTAAAACAAGCTTCACGTAATTGGTTTTCGAAATTAACGTTATCTTTAAAGAATTATGGGTTCATACAATCTATGGCGGATTATTCTCTATTTACTCTAAATCAAGGTGATATTTTTATTGGTGTGTTGGTGTATGTTGACGACATGATAGTGGTGAGCAATAACAAGGAAACATGTGATAAATTTAAATCTTTCTTGAACAAAAGTTTTGGAATTAAAGATTTGGGAAGATTGAAGTATTTTCTAGGGATAGAAGTGGCTCATTGCAAAGAAGGTTTGTTTTTAAATCAACGGAAATATGCCTTGAGTATAATAGAGGAGACAGGAATGAAAGGAGCAAAGACGGTATATACACCTATTAGACAACGACACAACTTATCCTTAGCTAAAGGATATG